>NC_073402.1:29086144-29096144 GCF_028641065.1 Leucoraja erinaceus | reverse complement strand
CATGGGCTGCATGATGCATGTGACTGATTTCAAATACCACCTGTCACGGTGGGTTTTTGACTTGAACTCCTCCATAAATTGAGGCTCCGGAGATAATCTTCCAGCGCATTTTTTATTTCTCCGTTAACGTTTTCATGGGTTTTTCTGATTAACTACAGACAGCTCTGTGCCTGGAATGGGAAAATAGACTGCTGGCTGGAGTGTGAATCTCATCCATCCTTCACTTAAACCCTTTGAGCCCCACAGCAGGGAAAAGAGAACTGCAGGTGCTGGTTTATCAAAAAAAAAAACACACACACACACACACGAAGTGCTGGAGTAATTCACAATCAGGCAGGTTTTTTATTTAGTAGGCTAGATTCTATTCCTCAGGGTGCAGGAGGATGAGGGGTGCTCTTATAGAGGTGTACAAAATCATAAGAGGAATGGATCAGGTGGAGTATCTTGCCCAGAGTAGGTAGGGGATTTGAGATACAGAGGATATACTGGTAGGTTTAAGATGAGAGAGGGGGGGGGGAGATTGAATAGGAACTTGAGGGGCAACTTCCTTGCACAAGGGCTGGTAGGTGTATGGAACGAGCTGTCTGGGGAGGTAGTTGAGGCAGGAATTAGAACGGAGACGAGGAAACACTTTTTCTCACAGAGAGTGGTGAGTCTGTGGAATTCTCTGCTTCAGAGGGCGGTGGAGGCAGGTTCTCTGGATGCTGTCAATAGCGAGCTGGATAGGGCTTAAAAATAGTGGAGTCAGGGGATATGGGGAGTTCTGCCATGATCACATTGAATGGCGGTGCTGGCTCGAAGGGCCGAATGGCCTACTCCGGCACCTATTGTCTATTGTCTATTCACTAACCCAACGTTTAAGAAACATTTGGACAGGTACATGGATAGGGCAAGTTTGGAGGGAATGGGCCAAGCGCAGGCAGGTGGGACTAGTGTAGATGGGGCATGTCGGTCGGTGTGGGCAAGTTGGGCCGAAGGGCCTGTTTCTACACTGTATCACTCTATGACTAACTCAGCAGGTTAAGACATCATTTCATTGAAACGTATTGAATAGTGAAAGGCCTAGATAGAGTACATGTGGAGAGGATGTTTCTGCAAGTGGGAGAGTCTAGGACTAGAGGGCACAGCCTCAGAATAAAAGGAGGTACCTTTAGAAAAGAGATGAGGAGGAATTTCTTTAGCCAGATGGTGGTGAATCTGTGGATTTCATTGCCAGAGTTGGCTTTGGAAGCCAAGTCATTGGGTATTTTTAAAGCAGAGAAGGCTGGTAGGTGTATGGAACGAGCTGTCTGGGGAGGTAGTGGAGGCAGGGATCAGAACGGAGACGAGGAAACACTTTTTCTCACAGAGAGTGGTGAGTCTGTGGATTTCAGTAGTAGAGTTGCTGCCTCACAGCGGCAGAGACCCTGGTTCAATATGACCACAGGTGCTGTCCATACATAGTTTGTACGTTCTCCCTGTGACCACGTGGGTTTTCTCCAGGTGCTCTGGTTTCCCCACACTCCAAAGACCTGGAGGTTTGTAGGTTAATTGGCTTTGGTGAAGTTGGATTCAGTGTGTTAGATAGTGCTTGTGTTTACGGGGCGATCACTGGCCGGTGGGCCGAAGGGCCTGTTTCCGCGCTGTATCTCTCCAAAGTTTAAAGTCTCCAAAGGTTCTGGATTAGTAATGCCCCTGTCCCACTTAGGAAACCTGAACGGAAACATCTGGAGACTTTGCGCCCCCACCCAAGGTTTCCGTGCAGTTCCCGGAGGTTTTTGTCAGTCTCCCCACCTGCTTCCACTACCTGCAACCTCCGGCAACCACCTGCAACCTCCGGGAACCGCATGGAAACCTTGGGTGGGGCGCAAAGTCTCCAGAGGTTTCCGTTCAGGTTTCCTAAGTGGGACAGACAGGGGCGTAAGGGTGTCAAAGGTGTGGTAGAGAGGCAGGAGAATGGGGTTGAGAGGGAAAGATAGATCAGCCATGATTGAATGGCGGAGCAGACTAGATGGGCCGAATGGAGGGATTCTGCTTCTGTGACATGACATGGATAGGCAATGTTTTGAGTTTGGGACACTTCCTCAGCCACCAGGTTCTCCAGAGATGCTGCCTGACCTGCTGAGCTCCCCAGTACCTGGTGTTCTCTGTAATCGTACAGCATCTGCTGAACCTTGTCTCTGCGTTAGGTGATTTGATATTTTGATTCATAATTAATGAAGGATTTGAGTCACTGTTTGCTTTTAAGATTAATGCCCATTCATTCCACAAAACTTCAGAACATGCTTGCGTTATTTAAAAGTAACAAACCGGATAAAACTTCCCTGCTAATTACTCTTGTGATGTTCTCTTGATCATCCCCTTTCAAACGAGTCTTTGCACAAGAGAAGCGTAGGAACAGAGATGCAAGGAACTGCAGGTGCTGGAGCCTTGAGCAAGACACAAAGAGGAACTCAGCAGGTCAGGCAGCATCTGTGGAGGGAATGGATAGGTGATGTTTGCGTTTGGGACCAAAGATCCTATAGCGGAGCAAGATAGACCACTCCTGCTAAATGCAATGGGCTGACGTGTAGTACATAGAAACATAGAAACAGAGCGGAACGTGGGCCTTTTTTTCATCCATTTCAGTAACCTGACCCGACCCGACCCGACCCGACCCGACCCGCAGTGTAATCAACGTTGCGGGGGAACAGTTTTTGTGTTAATAAATTTAAATTCTGAAAATGAGGAGAAGATTTTTACCAAAGAACTTTTATTTTTACGAGGATGTTTCCGTAACCAGCTTCCGTCTCCGCGCTAGTATCTTTGCTCCGCTACGGGATCTTTGGAGCAGAGACGGAAGCCGGTTATGGGAATGGGGCCGAAAATGACCCGTGAATCTGCCCATGATCGTACTACGTCTGTTTCATGGAGTGATCTATCTTGCTCGCTGTAGGGTCTTCGATTGGGACCCTCCTACAGACTGATTGTTGTAGAGGGGAGAATAGCTGGGAGATAGAGGTGGGAGCGGGGACAAGGTCTGGCGAGTGAGAGGTGGATACAGTTGAGGGAGGGTGGTTTGGCAGGTGGGTGGAGTGAATGTCAATGGCTAGTGGTGAAATGGAAACAAAATGATGCCAGATAAGGAGAGAAAAGGGGTGAAATATTAAGGCGGAGGAAGGGTGTGGATGGGATGGGACAGTGGAGGGGGGGGGGGGGTCAGTTCAGTTTAGTTTATTGTCACGTGTACCGAGGTACAGTGAAAAGCTTTTGTTGCGTGCTAACCAGTCAGCGGAAAGACAATACATGATTACAACTGAGCCATTTATAGTGTATAGAGATTTAAGAGTGTAGGCTGGTTGTAATATGCGATTGTAGATTTGCTTACATAGAAACATAGAAACATAGAAATTAGGTGCAGGAGTAGGCCATTCGGCCCTTCGAGCCTGCACCGCCATTCAATATGATCATGGCTGATCATCCAACTCAGTATCCCGTACCTGCCTTCTCTCCATACCCCCTGATTCCCTTAGCCACAAGGGCCACATCTAACTCCCTCTTAAATATAGCCAATGAACTGGCCTCAACTACCCTCTGTGGCAGAGAGTTCCAGAGATTCACCCACTCTCTGTGTGAAAAAAAGTTCTTCTCATCTCGGTTTTAAAGGATTTCCCCCTTATCCTTAAGCTGTGACCCCTTGTCCTGGACTTCCCCAACATCGGGAACAATCTTCCTGCATCTAGCCTGTCCAACCCCTTAAGAATTTTGTAAGTTTCTATAAGATCCCCTCTCAATCTCCTAAATTCTAGAGAGTATAAACCAAGTCTATCCAGTCTTTCTTCATAAGACAGTCCTGATATCCCAGGAATCAGTCTGGTGAACCGTCTCTGCACTCCCTCTATGGCAATAATGTCATTCCTCAGATTTGGAGACCAAAACTGTACGCAATACTCCAGGTGTGGTCTCACCAAGACCCTGTACATCTGCAGTAGAACCTCCCTGCTCCTATACTCAAATCCTTTTGCAATGAACATACCATTCGCTTTCTTTACTTTTGCTAACATACCATTCGCTTTCTTTACTGCCTGCTGCACCTGCATGCTTCTGTGGCCAGCGCGCAAATAATCGCCCACGTTGGGCGCCATCTTGTGTAAGATGGCTGGATGGGAGGAGAGATGAAAGAGAGAATGTATGTTTAACTGGCTGAGCCTTTGCCAATCCAAAAGAGGTTCAATGGGCTGAATGGCCACTTCTATTGTAAAGAGAAAGTGCTGGAGTATCTCAGCAAGTCAGGCAGCATCTCTGGAGAACATGGATAGTCTGAAGAAGGGCCCCAACCCGAAACGTCGCCTATCCATGTTCTTCAGAGATGTTTAAGAAGGAACCGCAGATGCTGGTTTAAACCGAAGATAGACACAAAAAGTTGGAGTAACTCAGCGTGACAGGCAGCATCTCCGGAGAGAAGGAATGGGTGTCGTTTCGGGTCGAGACCCTTCTTCAGACTGATTCGCCCATTCCTTCTCTCCAGAGATGTTGCCTTTTAAGAATAAGGAGTAAACCATTTAGAACGGAGACGAGGAAACACTTTTTCTCACAGAGAGTGGTGAGTCTGTGGAATTCTCTGCCCCAGAGGGCGGTGGAGGCCGGTTCTCTGGATGATTTCAAGAGAGAACTAGATAGGGCTCTTAAAGATAGTGGAGTCAAGGGATATGGGGAGAAGGCAGGAACTGGGTACTGATTGGGGATGATCAGCCATGATCACATTGAATGGCGGTGCAGGCTCGAAGGGCCGAATGGCCTACTCCTGCACCTATTGTCTATTGTCTATTGTTTGTGAACCAGCATCTGCATTTCCTCCTGTCTCCTGCATGGTGATATTATTTGAAACAGCTTTGGGCTGGCAGTGTTTTTTTTGCCACCCAGATTCAATGTCAGGAATGGTGTAAGGGGAGAAGTATATTTGGTGTCGACTTGCTGAGTGTAGGGGCCAGTTCCCGTGGTGTACGACTCTAATTCTCACAGAGTGGAACGCCTTCAATGGCTGCATGGATGATCAGAGTTGTACAAAACTGCAACAGGCCCTTCGGCCCAACTAGTCCATGCCGACCAACATACCCCATCTACCCGTCCCACCTGCCTGAGTTTGGCCCAATCCCTTGACTGATTTAATGCCTCCTTGTCACGTTCCCCTCAGTTAACAATGAGCCGTTCTCCATTCCCATATCATCGTCTGCTTTGATCTGTTGTTTTCACACCTTGCCCTTCCTTATCTCTAGAATCCCTCTCCCCTGACTCTGAGTGAAGAAGGGTCTTGTCCCGAAACATCATCCGTTCCTTCTCTCCAAACATGCTGCAGGCCCCGCTGAATTACTCCAGCATTTTGTGTCTCTCTTCCCTCTAAACCTTTCCTATCCATGTACCTCTCCAACTGTCTTCTAAATACTATTACGTTATAGTCCCAGCCTCAACGACCTCCTCTGGCAGCTCGTTCCATACACCCACCACCCACTCTGTGAAAAGTTTCTATCAAATCTTACCCCTCTCACCATAATCCTGTCCCCTGGTTCTTGATTCCCCTTCTCTGGGTAAAAATTTGTGCATTCACCCTGTCTATCCCCCTCATTATTTTATACACCTCTATAAGATCACTCCTCCCCCAGCCTCCTGAACTCCAAGGAATAATGTCCTAGCCTTCCCAACCACTCCCTATATCTCAGGCCCTCAAGTCCTGGCAACATAGAAACATAGAAACATAGAAATTAGGTGCAGGAGTAGGCCATTCGGCCCTTCGAGCCTGCACCGCCATTCAATATGATCATGGCTGATCATCCCAACTCAGTATCCCGTACCTGCCTTCTCTCCATACCCTCTGATCCCCTTAGCCACAAGGGCCACATCTAACTCCCTCTTAAATATAGCCAATGAACTGGCCTCGACTACCCTCTGTGGCAGAGAGTTCCAGAGATTCACCACTCTGTGTGAAAAAAGTTCTTCTCATCTCAGTTTTAAAGGATTTCCCCCTTATCCTTAAGCTGTGACCCCTTGTCCTGGACTTCCCCAACATCGGGAGCAATCTTCCTGCATCTAGCCTGTCCAACCCCTTAAGAATTTTGTAAGTTTCTATAAGATCCCCTCTCAGTCTCCTAAATTCTAGAGAGTATAAACCAAGTCTATCCAGTCTTTCTTCATAAGACAGTCCTGACATCCCAGAAATCAGTCTGGTGAACCTTCTCTGCACTCCCTCTATGGCAAGAACATCCTCAGAAATCATTGGTTCTAGGATCAGAATTAGGCCATTCAGCCCATCAAGTCTACTCCGCTATTCAATCATGGCTGATCTATCTCTCCATCCTCCATTCTCCTGCCTTCTCCCCGTAACCCCTGACACCCGAACTAATCAAGAATCTGTCAATCTCAATATATTCATTGACCTGACCCCCACAGCCAATAAATTCCACAGATTCACCACCCTCTGGCTAAAGAAATGATTTCTTATCTCATTTCTAATGGAACCTCCTTTCATTCTGAGGCTATGGCCTCTGGTCCAAGACTCTCCCACTAGTGGAAACATCTTTTCCATCTCCTCCGCACTCATGATATTAGTCACGAAGACTTAACGTGTGGGGACTAATAGAATACCAAAGGGTCAAGTCGTGCTTTGGGATGAAATGGCAGGTAATTGTACGCTGCAGAGGTATACGGAGTGAAAACAGGCCCATCTTCCCAACTTGTCCACCCCGATCAAAACTCCCCATCCTGACCCACCTGCCTGTGTTTGGCCGATATCCCTCTAAATCTTTTCTATTCATGTTGCCTTCCAAATGTCTTCAGTTTCGTTTAGAGAAGCAGTGGGGAAATAGGCCTCACCGAGTCCACACCGCCCAGCGATCCCCGCACACTGACACTACCCTACATCCACCAGGGACAATTTACATTTACCACAAGCCAATTAACCTACAAACCTGTCGGTCTTTGGAATGTGGGAGGAAACCGAAGATCTCGGATAAGTCATAGAGTGATGCAGTGTGGAAACGGCCCATTCTGCCCAACTCGCCCACATTGACCAACATGCCCCATCTACACTAGTCCCACCTGCCTGCGTTTGGCCCATATCCCTCTAAACCTGCACTATCCATGTACCTCAGATTCAGATTCAATTTTAATTGTCATTGTCAGTGTACAGTACAGAGACAATGAAATGCATTAGATTGTCTAATGCATTACCTGTCTAAATGTATCTTAAATGTTTCTGATATCTGCCTCAACTATCTCCTCCAGCAGCTCGTTCCATACACACACTATCCCTTGTGTAAAAAAAGTAACCCCTCAGGTTCCTATTGAACCTGCACCACACCCCCCCCCCCTCCCCTTAAACCTATATCCTCTGGTTCATTTTAGGTTTAATGATACAGCGCGGAAACAGGCCCTTCGGCCCATCAGGTCCATGCCAACCAGCGATCCTCGCACATTAATGCCCCCTGTCCTACTTAGGAAACCTGAACGGAAACCTCTGGAGACTTTGCGCCCCACCCAAGGTTTCCGTGCAGTTCCCAGAGGTTGCAGGTGGTTGCCGGAGGTTGCAGGTAGTGGAAGCAGGGTAGGGAGACTGACAAAAACCTCCGGGAACCGCACGGAAACCTTGGGTGGGGCGCGAAGTCTCCAGAGGTTTCCGTTCAGGTTTCCCCAAGTGGGACAGGGGGCATTACACTACCCTACACACACGCTAGGGGCATTTTTGTACACTTACACCAAGTCAACCAAATCCTGCACGTCTTTGGAGTGTGGGATGAAGGCGAAGATCTCGAAGAAAACCCACACAGGACACGGGGTGAACGTGCAAACTCCGTACAGACAGGGCCCATAGTCGGGATCGAACCGGGGTCTCTGGTAAATGCTTTTAACCTTCTCTATCAACTGTTGCTCAGGAATACTTGCCTCAGATCCAAGAAGTTATGGTTTAAGTACAAGAATCCAGGCTGGTCATCCAACACGTTGCTTAGGGAATATTTTAATGTCGGTTTAAACATGAAATCAGTGCCTTGGCCAATATTTATCAGTCAAATAACATGTCTGGAATACGAAGACCTCATTTCATTTATATTTGATGCATTTCGTTGTCTCTGTACTGTACACTGACAATGGCAATTAAAATTGAATCTGAATCTGAATCTGAATTTGATCACAAGGTTGGCTGTTGGATCCCTACATTATGGCTACACCCACATTTCCGAGATGAACTGATTTTTCTGTTTAGTTTAGAGACACAGCGCGGTAACAGGCCATTCGGCCCACTAAGTCCGCACCTATCAACCGATTAACCAACCTACCAACACACTAGAAGCATAGAAAATAGGTACAGGAGGAGGCCATTCGGCCCTTCAGGCCAGCACCGCCATTCATTGTGATCATGGCTGATCGTCCCCGATCAATAACCCGTGCCTGCCTTCTCCCCATATCCCTTGACTCCACCAGCCCCTAGAGCTCTATCTAATGCCCCTGTCCCATTTAGGAAACCTGAACGGAAACCTCTGGAGACTTTGCGCCCCACCCAAGGTCTCCCTGCGGTTCCCGGAGGTTTTTGTCAGTCTCCCTACCTGCTTCCACTACCTGCAACCTCCGGCAACCACCTGCAACCTCTGGGAACCGCATGGAAACCTTGGGTGGAGCGCAAAGTCTCCAGAGGTTTCCGTTCAGGTTTCCTAAGTGGGACAGACAGGGGCATAACTCTCTCTTAAATGCATCCAGTGATTTGGCCTCCATTGCCCTCTGTGGCAGGGAATTCCACAAATTGCCCCACTAGGGACAATGTTTACATTTCTACCAAGCCAATGAACCTACATGCACGTCTTTGGAGTGTGGGAGGAAAGACTCGAAAAAAACCCCACGCAGGTCACGGGGAGAACGTGCAAACTCCGTACAGACAGCACCCGTGGTCAGGATCGAACCGGGGGTCTTCGGCGCTGCAAGTCAGCAACTCTACCGCTGCGCCACCGTTGTCTGTAGGGCATCCTCAGTATTGCAACCCGCTGAGTGATGGAAATTACGTTTCTGAGCATTAGCAGTTGAGTTGAACTTCAGAATTGATGTTTTTGTGTGTCAGTAAATCTCTAATTGTGCATAGACGCCGTTAAACTAAACCCATTAGCAATCCGCTTCGTGACTTTATACCATTGTTGGCGCCGGCTGTGGAATTTTAGACATTCATCAAAAAACATTTTTCCCCTCTCCTGCACTAGGTATGAAATATTGTTTTGAACAAGCAGCCGACAATGGGTCTGGATTCCACAAGTGTGGCCGTTGTCGCTGTTGTATGCGGGCCGTGATGACAACGGCAACTTTGCTGGGGTTTGGGCAAGAACAATGAGTTGTCATGGGACCTGGAGCTCCGATACGATACGACACAGCGCGACAGAGATACGACACGACGCGCAGAGATACGGTACGCTAGAGATACGACACGATACGCTAGGGAGTTGGTCTGCCGACAGTTCTCAACACGCCACAAGGAAGGCGGAGCGTGTCGCCCGGAGTCATTCACGATATGGCCCTCGGTAATTTCTCCACCGTTCCCCCAGAGAATTGGACGGCTGCGCCGGCCGGCTGGGACGAAGGCGCTCAGTTGGGCCTGAGGGTGTCTCTGTTCGTGGTGCTGGGTCTCGTCACTCTGGCCACCATCCTGTCCAACTCCTTCGTCCTGGTGACCATCTGCCTGACCCGCAAGCTGCACACCCCGGCCAACTATCTGATCGGCTCCCTGGCCGTGACGGACCTGCTGGTGGCCATCGTGGTGATGCCCATCAGCATTGTGTACACCGTCATCAAGACCTGGACCCTGGGGCAGATCATGTGCGACATCTGGTTGTCCTCGGACATCACCTTCTGCACGGCCTCCATCCTCCACCTTTGCGTAATCGCCTTGGACAGATACTGGGCCATCACCGATGCCTTGGAGTACACCAAGCGCCGCACCCCTACAAGAGCCGCCCTGATGATCGCGGTGGTCTGGGTCATCTCGGTCAGTATCTCCATCCCACCCCTCTTC
>NC_073402.1:29031144-29081144 GCF_028641065.1 Leucoraja erinaceus | reverse complement strand
CTTTCTTGGCCTTAGCCTAGAAGTGTCTGGGCCAGTGCAAATTGCAGGTGATATTAAGTAAGTAAGTAAGTTTATTGGCCAAGTATTCACATACAAGGAATTTGCTTTGGCGCTCCGCCCACAAGTAACAACATGACATACAGTGACAGTTACAAATGGGGGTGTTTATTGCCAGGAACTTGAAGCTTTTGACCATCTCTGCCTAAGCACCATCAAGGTAGACAAAAATGCTGGAGAAACTCAGCGGGTGAGGCAAGAGCTTCAATGGAGCGAAGGAATAGGTGAAGGGTCTCGACCCAAAACAAGAGTGGTGAATCTCTGGAACACTCTGCCACAGAAGGTAGTTGAGGCCAGTTCATTGGCTATATTTAAGAGGGAGTTAGATGTGGCTAAAGGGATCAGGGGGTATGGAGAGAAGGCAGGTACGGGATACTGAGTTGGATGATCAGCCATGATCATATTGAATGGCGGTGCAGGCTCGAAGGGCCGAATGGCCTACTCCTGCACCTATTTTTTATGTTTCTATGTCACCTATTCCTTCGCTCCATAGATGCTGCCTCACCCTCTGAGTTTCTCCAGCATTGTTATCTACCTTTGAGGGAGAGGTTGTTGTCTCGACACCAGGAAACGAGATTCTCAATCTCCTTCCTCTACTGTACTATTTGTGGAATTCCCTGCCACAGAGGGCAGTGGAGGCCAAATCACTGGATGGATTTAAGAGAGAGTTAGATAGAGCTCTAGGGGGGCTTGTGGAATGAAGGGATATGGGGAGAAGGCAGGCACGGGTTATTGATTGGGGACGATCAGCCATGATCACAATGAATAGCGGTGCTGGCTCAAAGGGCCGAATGGCCTCCTACTGCACCTATTTTTCTATGTTTCCATCTCGTCACATTTATCATGAGATCTGGCCCGCTAAGGTGGTGTCGTCTGTGAACTTGTAGGTTCATCCCCACCCTAGTCATTGTACTAGTATCACTGTCGTCCTGTTTAGTTTCACTGTCTGCATAACATGTTATCAGCCAACAATGGACCATTGTGAGCTCCACCGTTCCTTGATCATCGCTGCTTTTTGCATATCTTTCATTCATTTACCGTCTGTAATTCTCGGTTCACATTCCCCTGACTCTCAGTCTGAAGAAGGATCTCGGCCCGAAACATCACCTCTTAAGGGCCTGCATGCGGCAAGCGTGACCAAACCGGAGCGGAGGTTGAGTGAGTGTCGTGAAATTCGAGCGAAGTCCGTGGGAAGTTCGCGCGTGACGTACGGCCAAGACCCTGCGTACGGCGCCAAGACGCTGCGCACGCCCGTCGAGGCGGCTGCGGGCCGGCAGGCCATTACCGCGCGGAATTTTTGAACACGGTCAGTTTTTCGTAGCCCCGCGCGATGTCGGGACCAGCTCCGCACAACTCCATACGGCTCCGGCGATCGAAGTGGGACCGGCCCCGCGAGGCCGTCCGGCTCAAGCGACCACGTTAGGCCGCGCTTGCCGCATGGAGTCGCACGCTCGTGGGGACCGGCCCTTTACCTTTCTCCAGAGATGCTGCCTGACCCACTGCGTTACTCCAGCTTTTTGTGTCTAACTTGTAGATTGAGTTGAATTTGATTCCAAGCAACCTGTTTAAACTAAATGCAGTACAGACATGTAGCATTTGGATAATAAGGATATTGAAGGATATTGGTTTAGTGCCCGAGAGGCTCAGAAGTAAAAGTTGTCCATGATTGAATTGTAGATCAGGCTCGAGAGTCTGAACAAAGTCTGGCTCTACATCCCGTCTGTCCTGCCTTTAACATGATGAGTCTGACTCCAGAATATAAATGAACAGATTTAAATAGCAATGATGGATTTAAATGGGATAGGAAGGTTTAGTTTAGATTAGACATGCAGCTTGAAATATAGACAATAGACAATAGACAATAGGTGCAGAAGGAGGCCATTTGGCCCTTCGAGCCAGCACCGCCATTCAATGTGATCATAGAAACATAGAAACATAGAAATTAGGTGCAGGAGTAGGCCGTTCGGCCCTTCAAGCTTGCACCGCCATTCAATATGATCATGGCTGATCATCCAACTCAGTATCCTATACCTGCCTCTCCATACCCTCTGATCCCCTTAGCCACAAGGGCCACATCTAACTCCCTCTTAAATATAGCCAATGAACTGGCCTCGACTACCCTCTGCGGCAGAGAGTTCCAGAGATTCACCACTCTCTGTGTGAAAAAAGTTCTTCTCATCTCGGTTTTAAAGGATTTCCCCCTTATCCTTAAGCTGTGACCCCTTGTCCTGTACTTCCCCAACATCGGGAGCAATCTTCCTGCATCTAGCCTGTCCAACCCCTTAAGAATTTTGAGTTTCTATAAGATCCCCTCTCAATCTCCTAAATTCTAGAGAGTATAAACCAAGTCTATCCAGTCTTTCTTCATAAGACAGTCCTGACATCCCAGGAATCAGTCTGGTGAACCTTCTCTGCACTCCCTCTATGGCAATAATGTTCTTCCTCAGATTTGGGGACCAAAACTGTAAGCTGATCATGGCTGATCATCCTCAATCAGTACCCCGTTCCTGCCTTCTCCCCATATCCCCTGACTCTGCTATTTTTAAGAGCCCTATCTAGCTCTTTCTTGAAAGCATCCAGAGAACCTGCCTCCACCGCTCTCTGAGGCAGAGAATTCCACAGACTCACCACTCTCTGTGAGAAAAAGCGTTTCCTCGTCTCCGTTCTAAATGGCTTACTCCTTATTCTTAAACTGTGGCCCCTGGTTCTGGACTCCCCCAACATCAGGAACATGTTTCCTGCCTCTAAGCATGTCCAAACCCTTAACAATCTTATATGTTTCAATGAGATTATCTCTCATCCTTCTAAACTCCAGAGTGTACAAGCCCAGCCGCTCCATTCTCTCAGCCAATGACAGTCCCGCCATCCCGGGGATTAACCTTGTAAACCTATGCTGCACTCCTTCAATAGCAAGAATGTCCTTCCTCAAATTAAGGCCTATAGAGATACAGGGCCTTCAGCCCACCAGGCCCGCGCCGACCAGCGATCACCCCGTACAGTAGTTCCATCCTACACGCTTGAGGCAACGTGCAGAAGCCAATTAATCGGCAAACATGTACATCTTTGGAGTGCGGGAGGAAACTGACGAACCCGGAGAAAACCCACGCGGTCACAGGGAGAACGTGCAAACGCCATACAGACAGCGCCCGTCGTCAGGATCGAACCCGGGTCTCCAGAGACACCCCCTCTCCAGGGACACCCCCTCTGCACGGACATAAGCCCAGTTGAGGGGCGGATAGTGGGCCCTCGGCTGCCCATTGCCATAGAGTCACAGAGTGATACAGCACAGAAACAGGCCCTTTGGCCCAACTTACCCGTGCTGACCAACATGTCCCATCGACACTAGCCCTACCTGCCCACATTTGCTTCATATCTCTCTAAACCTGGCCTATCCCTGTCCAAATGCTGCCATAGCCCCTGCCTCAACTACCTCCTCTGGCAGCTTGTTCCATTTACCCACCACCTTCCCTGAGCCCCACCTAGACTCGCACTTCTTTCTTCTCTCTCCCACCCGCACCTCCTCCATTCCTTCCTCCGGCTTCACAAAGTGTAACTCTTCAATCATTCAGCCTCACACCTGTTTTAATCTATGACCTTTGCTCCGACCACCTGCCTAACAAAGCCCCCCTCTCTGCACCCACCTCTAACACACCACACTTTTTTCTTGTCTCTTCTCTTGCGTTGGGGGAACGGGTGAGTGGTGGAATATGGCGTTGGGGGATTGGGTGAGTGGTGGAATATTGCGTTGTGGGAACGGGTTGCGATGGGGGACCAGGCCTCCTATGTGACAGGGACCCACTTGTTCTAGTAATTACAACAATTCATGAAAGACAGGCACAAGATGCTGGAGTAACTTAGGCAGGCCAGGCAACATCTCTGGAGAAAAGGAATGGGTGATGTCTCGGTTCAGTCTGAAGAAGGGTCTCCACCCATTCCTTCTCTCCAGAGATGCTGCCTGTCCCGCTAAGTTACTCCAGCATTTTGTGCCTATCTTCGGTGTAAACCAACATCTGCAGTTCCTTCTTACAATGAAGTACAATGCATATTCATACACACAGAAGCTTACAGGACATAATGTAAATGCGGGTTTAAAGCCTATGCTGATGATGAATCCATCACTGCTAGAAATTTTATTAAAATGTGCATTCATTAGGAAAAGTCACAGTTAATACGAGACATCACATCTTCATTAATTCTGAAATCAGATTGTTGTCATGAGCACAGGAACATTGAAGCATAATGAAAATATTTCTTGCAGCAGCAACACAGGCAAAGAGACTCAGACATCGTACGGGACATGAATTAAACATGAATAATAACACAGTGGAGGAATCGAGAACAGGGGCATCACGGTGACCCAGCGGTAGAGATGCCGCCTTACAGCGCTTGCAGCGCCGGAGACCTGGGGTTCGATCCCGACTACGGGTGCTTGTCTGTACGGAGTTTGTACGTTCTCCCCGTGACCTGTGTGGGTTTTCTCTGAGATTTTCGCTTTCTTCCCACACTCCAAAGACTTACAGGTTTGTAGGTTAATTGGCTTAGTGTAAATGTAAATTTTCCCTAGTGTGTGTAGGGTAGTGTTGATGTGCGGGCAGGGCTGCCAACTCTCACGCATTGAGCGTGAGAATCACGCATTTCACCCAATTCTCACGCTCTCACGCTGATCACAAATTTCTCACGCTCTGAATTTCAAAATTATATCAACTGCATGGGCCACGGGTGTTGGAGAGTCGGGGCGGAGGGAGGGATGGAAGCAGAACCAGGGCCGGGATTGGCGAGTCGCTCGCTGCAGCTCCAGCCATGGAGCAGCCTCAGCGCAAGAGTCCGGTGCCGTCGGATGTGTCGGAAGCGCTGAGCCGCTGCTGTGAGAGTCTCTGTGCCGAATTCGTCATGGTGACCGACATGGACCAGGCTGCGGCTCGGTGCATCCTGGAGGACAACCAGTGGCTGCTGGAAGTAAGTATCAAGCAGTGGGTAGAAAATAGTGGCCTTCATATTAGGAAGGTAGCACTGTTGTCATTTGCCACTCAACTATTATGTTTGTTGTTTACCTCACTAACTATTTCCCTAACTATTTCCTCCCCCCCCCCCCCCCCCCCCCCCCCCCCCCCCCCCCCCCCCACCCCCCCAAATTCCTTTGACAGGTTGAATAGAAATGTCCTCATCTCGTTGTTTTATTAATTGAACACGAAGATGAACATCCTCAAGGAGTGTAATCAGATGTGAACTGATTCAGATGCGATGTTTAAGAGTTTGTTCAAAGAAGGGGCATATTTTAAAGGAGTGATAGAGATACGTGCAGGGGAATGTGTGAGGAGGTTATTATTTGTCTTTAGAAACATAGAAACATAGAAAATAGGTGCAGGAGTAGGCCATTCGGCCCTTCGAGCCTGCACCGCCATTCAATATGATCATGGCTGATCATCCAACTCAGTATCCCGTACCTGCCTTCTCTCCATACCCCCTGATCCCTTTAGCCACATGGGCCACATCTAACTCCCTCTTAAATATAGCCAATGAACTGGCCTCAACTACCCTCGGTGGCAGAGAGTTCCAGAGATTTAGTTTTAGCTTGAACCAGGACATCTGAAGATTCAAAGTTTAATATAGTAATTGTGCTGATACTGACTCCAACCAACCACGTAATGACTATCATCCATTCCGAAGCTTTTATTTTTCTAATGCTTTAAACTTCACTTGGATTTCAATCACTTCAATGTAAAAGTAGTTGGGAATGGGGAGCATTGGAACAAAAATTTTCCCTCGGCACATATTAACTGAAATATAATAATGTATGCATGTTGGTAGGTGCAATCCAAAATTAGATCTTTTATTCATTGTTGTGTTATGAATACCACAGAAAATATTATGTACTCTCAAGATCACATTTAACAGAATAATGTTGCTTAAATATATAGTTATTGGACTTTGCATTTCGGAAAAGTCCCAGCTGAGAGGAAGAGAGGAAAATATTGGGGGTGAAAATGACTTCAGGACAGTTAAGAAAATAAAGAAAATGGTAACAGAATACTTATACAGCTGAATAAGTGTAATTTTATGGATGAAAAATTGTGTTCAACCAATTGATGACTTCTTTGACAAAGTAACTAGCATGTTAGATAACAAGGAAGCCAATGGATTTTTGTTATAAAAAATTTGGTCCGTGAAGTGCCCCATAAAGGATTACCGCATTAGATAAGTGTTTGATTATAATCTGATTTCCATACATGAATACACTAAGGTCATTCATGTGCTGCACCTGTTGATCAGAGCCTGGCTCTACTGTGGAATGTAATCAGGAATGTAATTTAATCTAACCTTATTCATAGCTAATCCAATTTAAAGCATAAATATTGCATTCAAGTGTAAGTTAAATGACTCGCTACACTATGCACCAGATTGCAGAATTTCAAGCTGAAAAATGCGAAAGCTCCGTACTCTCCCTCCCACACCCTCCCCCCCCCCCCCCCCCCCCCCCCCCCCCCCCCCCCCCCTCGCTGCGCTCCCTTGGGCCTGGTCTTTCGCAATTTCTCATTCCCAACTCTCACCTAATGTTGGCAGCCCTGTGTGTGGGGATCACTGGTCGGCGCGGGCATGATGGGCCGAAGGGCCTGTTTCCATGCTGTAAAACTAAAACTAAATCAGAGGACATAGGTTTAATCTGAGGGGTAACAGGTTCAATAGGAACCTGAGTTGCACCTTTTTTTACACAAAGGGTGGTGGGTGTATGGAACGAGCTGCTGGAGGAGGTAGTTGAGGCAGGCACTATCGCAACATATAAGAAACATTTAGACAGGTATATGGATAGTACAGGTTTAGAGGGATGTGGGCCAAACGCAGGCAGGTGGGACTAGTGTAGATGGGACATATTGGTCGATGTGGGCAAGTTGGGCCGAAGGGCCCGTTTCCACTCTGTATCACTATAAATTATACAAGACAGTGCAAAAACAAGACAGGTCAGTGTGGGAATGGGAAGGGGAATTAAAGTATTTGGCAACCAGGAGATCTGGTACATCCAGGCAGATTGAGTGATAGTGTTCAGCGAAGCGATCGCCCAGTCTACGTTTCTGGTCTCGCCGATGTACAAGACTCCACATCCTGAACAACGGATACAGTAGATGAGGTTGGAGGAGGTGCAAGTGAACCTCTGCCTAACCTGAAAGGACTGTCGGGGTCCCTGGACAGAGTCGAGCGAGGAGGTATTGGGACCGGAGCCTGTGAGTGTCTTTAATTGCAATTGGAACTTCTATAAACAGCCATGCAGTGAATGTACGTCACATACTGATGCAGCCACAGGCATCTTCTTCAGGAAGCATCTGCTGAATTATTGAACAAACCCCTGGATACATCATAAATTCATCAACACATGTCAGAAGGCAAAAACAGAGATTAGCAAAACACCGCATCCAAACAAAAGCCACATTCGGTGGTTACAGTCCGTGGGGTAGAGTTGGTGAACAAGCACACCTCCAGATCCAAGAACATTTCCCTCACAGCTGTTATCAGGCAACTGAACCATCCCACCACAACCAGAGAGCAGTCCTGAACTGAAATAGCTATATTTAAGAGGGAGTTAGATGTGGCCCTTGTGGCTAAGGGGATCAGGGGGTATGGAGAGAAGGCAGGTACGGGATACTGAGTTGGATGATCAGCCATGATCATATTGAATGGCGGTGCAGGCTCGAAGGGCCGAATGGCCTACTCCTGCACCTAATTTCTATGTTTCTAAGTTTCTACTATCTACCTCATTGGCGACCCTCGGACTATCCTTGATCGGACTTTGCTGGCTTTACCTTGCACTAAACGTTATTCCCTTATCCTGTATCTGTACACTGTGAATGCCTCGGTACACGTGACAATAAACTAGAGTAAATGAAACATTTGACACACGTAGATTGGGAACGCAGTTTAGTTTTGTTTAGTCTATTGTCACATGTACCGAGGTACAGCGGAAAGATTTATTTTAACACAAGCTCGGATAACGGCACTTGATGATGTGTTGCAAGAATTCACCAGTCCCTGTAAACCCAGCAGGGTGGAGCAGCGGGTGGAGTTGCTGCCTCACAGCCCCAGAGACCAAGGGTGTTATGGTGCTGCCTGTACGGAGTTTGCACGTTCTCCCCGTGACCACGTGTGTTTTCTCCGGGTGCTCCGGTTCCCTCCCAAACCCCAAAGGCGTACAGGTTTGTAGGCTAATAGGATTTGGTAAAATTGTAAATTCTCCCGAGTGTGTGGGGTCGCTGGTCGGCACGGGCTCGATGGGTCGAAGGGCTTGTTTCCCGATGTATCTCCAAACTAAACGGAACTAAAAGTACTCAATTGAAACTTCTGCTTTGAGGGTTTAAGTATTTGTTGAGGAATGAAACTGCCGAAGGGAACATTGTACAAACACTGAGGCGCTAAGTGAAGTGTTGCAAAGATTCACCAGTTGCTACAAACTCAAGGGGGCAGTTGTATTGTGCTGGACTCGCATCTTGTATCAGATTCAAGTGTTAGTGTCCCTTTGAGTTCTTTGATCAGCAGTTGTGAGATCTATTGTTGGCCTCCAACCCCGGCTGATCAACGGCATCACGCAGAACGAGCAACTCTGCTCTTGTCGAATACAATGGGAAGAGCTTTTCACAATAAGACATCGCCAAATGTCAGCACGGTGGCGCAGCGGTAGAGTTGCTGCCTCACAGCGCCAGAGACCCGGGTTCGATCCCGACTACAGGCGCTGTCTGTACCGGAGTTTGCACGTTCTCCCCGTGACCTGCGTGGGTTTTCTCCGAGACCTTCCGCTTCCTCCCACACTCCAAAGACGTACAGGTTTGTAAGTTAATTGGCTTGGTGTATGTGTGAATTGTCCCTAGTGTGTGTAGGATAGTGTCAATGTGCGGGGGTCGCTGGTCGGTGCGGACTCGGTGGGCTGAAGGGCCTGTTTCGGTGCCATGAGGCCAGTGGCGTAGGGTGGGTTTTGAGCGCCCGGGGCAGTTTAAAGTTTTGCGCCTCCTCATTAGCGGGGGGGGGGGGGGGGGGATGGGGGGGAGGGGGAGGGGGGGGGGGGGGGAAGGGGGGGGGGGGGGAAGGGAAGGGGGGGGGGAGGGAGGGAAGGGATAGGGGGGAAGGGAAGGGGAAGGAACACGTTTTTGGTCTCTTCCTTCGGGGGATGCGAGTTCTTTTGTCGTATCCCCCATCTCCGCCTCCGCCGAGGCTTAATGGCGGAGCTGGGGGCCTCGGAGCTGGGGCAGAGGCAGCGGCGGCTGGGACAGCGGCAGCGGCGAACAGAACTCGGAGCTGGGACGGCGGCAGCAGCAGCGGCAGCGGCGGCCTAGCCTCGGAGCGGGGGCGGCGGCGACCAGAACTCACAGCTCCAGGTAACTCCTCCTCGCTCCAACGGCTCCCCGGGCCTCTTAATTTTATTTAAAAATTTTATCCAACAATTTTTTTGCGCCCCTAAAAATGTAGCGCCCGGGGCAACTGCCCCTCTGCCCCCCCCACGCTACGCCACTGCATGAGGCAGCGGCTCAACCCGCTACGTGTGTTTATCTGCAGTGTAACGTTGAAAGAGTTGGGTATTCACAAGAGGAGACGGAGTTGCAGGGTTTGTTTGTTTAGTTCAAAGATACAGTGTGGAAACAGGCCCATCGGCCCATCGAGTCCGTGCCGACCTGCGATCCCCGCCCACTAACACTACCCTACACACACTAGGGGCAATTTTAGCATTAATACCGAGCCAATTAACCTACAAACCTGCACCTTTTTAGAGTGTGGGAGGAAACCGGAGCATCTGAGAAAACCCACGGAGGGTCACGGGAAGAACGTGCAAACTCCACACAGAGAGCACCCTCAGTCAGGATCGAACTGGGATCTCTGACGCAGTAAGGCAGCAGCTCTACCCCTGCACCAATGTGTGGTGCTGGGAAGATGATTTGAAGTGACAGAAGGAATGTAATAGCGGGTCACAGGAGGGAAATGGAGCTAAAGGCCCAAAGAAAATAGCCAATTAATTTAGTCTTCCAAGTGTGAAATCCTGTTGTGTGGGAGTTAATGAAATAAGCAGTGACTAAATAAAATCATGGCTTCGGACTTCAATTGCGTTGAATGCCCGAAGAAGTACTCACATTTTTACAGCAGTTTCCAACTTTCACTTGTGTCCAGATGTGGCAATCACTGGAAAACTCGAATCAACTCGAACTTTCAAGAGAGAGCTTGATCGGGCTCTTGAAGATAGCAGGAGTCAGGGGATTTGGAGAGAAGGCAGGAACGGGGTACTGACTGTGGATTATCAGCCATGATCACATTGAATGGCAGTGCTGGCTCAAAGGGCTGAATGGCCTACTCCTGCACCTATTGTCTATTGATAAACCATCATCAAATGAGGTTCTGGAAGGTTCACAGAGTGCTGGAGTAACTCAGCGGGTCAGGCAGCATCTGTGGAGAACATGGATAGGTGATGTTTCACAGAGTGCTGGAGTAACTCAGCCGGTCAGGCAGCATCTATGGAGCTAAGGAAATAGGCAACGTTTCGGGCCGAAACCCGTAAGGGTTTCGGCCCGAAACGTTGCCTATTTCCAGGAGGATTTCGGCCCGAAAAGTTGCCTATTACCTTAGCTCCATAGATGCTGCAGCACCATAACTCAGCGGGTCAGGCAGCATCTGTGGAGAACATGGATAGGTGACGTTTCACAGAGTGCTGGAGTAACTCAGCGGGTCAGGCAGCATCTGTGGAGAACATGAATAGGTGACGTTTCACAGAGTGCTGGAGTAACTCAGCGGGTCCGGCAGCATCTGTGGAGAACATTGATAGGTGACGTTTCACAGAGTGCAGGAGTAATTCAGCGGGTCAGGCAGCATCTGTGGAGAACATGGTTAGGTGACGTTTCACAGAGTGCTGGAGTAACTCAGCGGGTCAGGCAGCATCTGTGGAGAACATGGATAGGTGACTTTTAGAGTCAAGGCCATTATTTGGACTGATACATCACCTATCCATGTTCTCCAGAGATGCTGCCTGATCCGCTGAGTTACTCCAGCATTTTTGAGTCCCGGCCCAAAACGTTACTTATCCATGTTCTCCAGAGGTGCTGCCTGACCCGCTGAGTTACTCCAGCACTTATAACCATATAACCATATAACAATTACAGCACGGAAACAGGCCATCTCGACCCTTCTAGTCCGTGCCGAACACATTAATCTCCCCTTAGTCCCATATACCTACGCTCAGACCATAACCCTCCGTTCCCTTCTCATCCATATGCCTATCCAATTTATTTTTAAATGATACCAATGAACCTGCCTCCACCACTTCCACTGGGAGCTCATTCCACACAGCTACCACTCTCTGCGTAAAGAAGTCCCCCCTCATATTACCCCTAAACTTCTGTCCCTTAATTCTGAAGTCATGTCCCCTTGTTTGAATCTTCCCTATTCTCAAAGGGAAAAGCTTGTCCACATCAACTCTGTCTATCCCTCTCATCATTTTAAAGACCTCTATCAGGTCCCCCCTTAACCTTCTGCGCTCCAGAGAATAAAGACCTAACTTATTCAACCTATCTCTGTAACTTAGTTGTTGAAACCCAGGCAACATTCTAGTAAATCTCCTCTGTACTCTCTCTATTTTGTTGACATCCTTCCTATAATTGGGCGACCAAAATTGTACACCATACTCCAGATTTGGTCTCACCAATGCCTTGTATACTTGGTGTCCTTTTGTGTATTAACCAGCACCTGCAGTTCCTTATTCCATACATCAAATTAGGTTGTCCTGCCTCAATTGCCATCATCTGTTTCTACCAGATTCGGGTGCTCCAGTCAAAACCATGCCTAGTACAGCACAAAATGAGAAATTAAATCAACCTTTACTTTTTAGTGAGTGTTAATAGCTTATATCATGAAATCACAGACCGAGGTAAGGAAGTTAATACTGATACAGTCCTGGTGTTGGGGGGGAACTCATTAGCATCTGACCATGTGATGCTGATGGATAACAGAAGAGATTGCAGGAGCTGTAACCTAAGGAAAAAAAAACAGAAGAACTCAATGGGTCAGTCGGCATCTGTGGAGGCAATAGATGTACGTCGATGCTTTGGGTCATGACCCTACACCAGGGCAGCATGGGTGTGGGCTAGGTTTTCACACACTAGAGGCAGGAAGCATGTTCCTGATGTTGGGGGGAGTCCAGAACCAGGGGTCACAGTTTAAGAATAAGGAGTAAGCCATTTAGAACGGAGACGAGGAAACACTTTTTCTCACAGAGAGTGGTGAGTCTGTGGAATTCTCTGCCTCAGAGGGATGTGGAGGCAGGTTCTCTGGATGCTTTCAAGAGCGAGCTAGATAGGGCTCCCACCTCCCCCTACCCCCCATCAGTCTGAAGAAGGGTTTTGTCCCGAAACGTTGCCTATTTCCTTCGCTCCACAGATGCTGCTGCACCCGCTGAGTTTCTCCAGCATTTTTGTGTACCTTTAAAAATAGTGGGGTCAGGGGATATGGGGAGAAGGCAGGAACGGGGTACTGATTGGGGATGATCAGCCATGGTCACATTGATTGGCGGTGCTGGCTCGAAGGGCCGAATGGCCTCCTCCTGCACCTATTGTCTATTGTCTATTGTTTCATGGCAATGTTCAACACTTTAGAAGTTCATAAGTTCTAGAGGCAGAATCAGGCCATTCGGCCCATCAAGTCTACTCCGCCATTCAATCATGGCCGACCTATCTCTCCCTCCTAACCCTGTTCTCCTGCCTTCTCCCCGTAACCCCTGACACCTGTAATGATCACGTCCCTACACTGGGTCCATCTAGTCCTGCGCGGCCATTTCCACTCCCCCTCCCACACTGACCTTTTACCTCCCCTCCCCCTTTTCCCCCTTTCCCTCCTCCCTCGTTATTTAGTCGGTTCCTCAGTTGGCCACAATGTACCCCCCTTTGACATCGCACCTTCCACAGACAACAATGGGCCTATCAGGGAACCACCCTGCCCCAGGTCATCTGTTGTTGCCCCTGATTTGTCCCGGACTTTTCTCCCCCCCACCACCACCCCCCCTTCCCCCATCCACTTTCAGTCCAAAGAAGGGTCCTGACCCGAAACGTCACCTGTCCATTTCTTCCAGAGTTAAATTCATAAGTTTGTAAGTGAGAGGAGAAGAATTAAAAATACCCAAGTGTCTTGGCCTCCGCAGCCGTCTGTGGCAATGAATTCCACAGATTCACCACCCTCTGACTATAGAGATTCCTCCTCATCTCCTTTCCAAAGGTATGTCCTTTTATTCTGAGGCTGTGCCCTCTGGTCCTAGACTCTCCCACAGATGATGTCTGAAGAAGGGGCTCGACCCAAGACGTCACCCATTCCTTCTCTCCAGAGATGCCGCCTGTCCCGCTGAGTTACTCCAGCTTTTTGAGTCTACCTTCGGTTTAAACCAGCATCTGCAGTTCCTTCTTACCCACTGAGTTACTCCAGCACGTTGTGCCTATTGCCGGACTGAGCACCTCTTGTTCAAACTGATTGAAGAATCCATATCATCCTCAGCTCATCAGCAACAGTAGAGACTCATAAACGTTGCCTCCCCTCTGCTTCTGAATCGAACCATCTGACTTGTGAGTGAGTTAAAAGCAGTAGATGTTATTCAACCTTGTTGCTGAACACCTCTGCTCAGTTCCCCTCAGCCTACATGATCTCCCTGTTGCCAAACACTTTCACACCCACACTGACCTTTCTGTCCTGGGCCTCCTCCACTGTGTCAGAGTCAAGACAAACGCAAATAGGAGGAACAGCACTTCATATTTCACTTGGCCAGCTTATACCCCAGCGATATGAACAGTGACTTCTCTAACTTGAAGTAACCCTTGCATCCTCCCCTCTCTCCTTTCCCCCCCCCCCCCCTCCCCCACCCCCACCCTAGTTGTTGTCCTAGTTTCACTGTCGTCCCGTGGAGTTTCATTGTCGATATAACTCGTTCTCCCCCAGCCCACAGCCGACAATGAACCGTTCCCTTAATCATCGTTACTATTCATATATTTCATTCCTTTGTTCTATATCTCTCTGCATCACCATATATATCTCTCGTTTCCCCTTCCTCTGACCCTGGGAATTGCTCTGCCCAGGACAAGAAGGCTCTGCAGAGAGCAGTGCGTTCGGCCGAACGCACTATGGGAACTTCACTCGCCCCCCCCCTGCAGGAACTATACATCAGGAGATGCAACTCCAGAGCCAACAAGGTCATGGGGGACCCCTTCCACCCCAGTAACGGACTGTTCCAGCTGCTACGGTCAGGCAAACGCCTCCGTTGCCATGCTGTGAGAACGGAGAGGTTGAGAAGGAGTTTCTTCCCAGAGGCCATTCGACTGTAAACTCCTATCTCTCCAGGGACTAACTTTTACTGTGCCATTCTACTGCTTTTTTTAAAAATTGCTGTTTTTTTCACTCCGCCCACAATATTTAATATGTGATTCTGTTTGGTTTTTTATTTGTTTGTTTTTTTGCACAATCGCGAGCATTGCCACTTTTCATTTCACTGCACATCTCGTATGTGTATATGACGAATAAACTTGACTTGACTTGAGATGATATCCCCCTGCCCTGCATGTGCAGCATGGCCATGTCATGGATGTTGCTCAGACTGCCAGTCAACGTGTTGCATTGAGTTAGTTGGCGGATACATGCATTATTGCTTCAATAGGCTATAGGTGCAGGAGTAGGCCATTCAGCCCTTCGAGCCAGCACCGCCATTCAACATAATCATGGTTGATCATCTAAAATCAGTACCCCGTTCCTGCTTTTTCCTCATATCCCTTGATTCCATTAGCCCTAAGAGCAAAATCTAACTCTCTCTTGAAAACATCCAATGAATTGGCCTCCACTGCCTTCTGTGGCAGAGAATTCCATACATTCACGACTCTGGATGAAAAAAAGTTTCATAATCTCAATTCTAAATGGCCTACCCTTTATTCTTAAACTGTGACCCCTGGTTCTGGACTACCCCAACATCAGGAACATTTTCCTGCATCTAGCCTGTCCAATCCTTTAAGAATGTTATATGTTTCTATAAGATACCCTCTCATCCTTCTAAATTCCACTGTATACAAGCCCAATTGGCCCATTCTTTCATCATATGTCAGTCCCGCCATCCTGGGAATTAACCTGGTGAACCTATGCTGCACTCCCTCAATAGCAATAATGTCCTTCCTCAAATTAGGAGACCAAAATTGCACATAATACTCCGGGTGTGGTCTCACCAGGGCCCTGTACTACTGCAGTAGGACCTCCTTGCTCCTAAACTCAAATCCTCGACTCAAGTGTGGATCTGAACAGCCACCTGCTTTCTCCATGCGCTCCAGAGATGCCCCATGGCCCGTTATAATAATAATAATAATAATCTTATTTATATAGCACATTTTTAGTCAACTTGCATTGACCCCAAAGTGCTTCACATAATTACATTACATTTACACACAGGCAAAGGTGGGTGAAGTGTCTTGCCCCAAGGACACAACGACAGTATGCACTCCAAGCGGGATTCGAACCGACTACCTTCCGGTCGCCAGCCGAACACTTAGCCCATTGCGCCGTTGAGTAACTCCAGCACTGTACATTGTACAGGACAAGGGGTCACAGCTTAAGGATAAGGGGGAAATCCTTTAAAACCGAGATGAGAAGAACTTTTTTCACACAGAGAGTGGTGAATCTCTGGAACTCTCTGCCACAGAGGGTAGTCGAGGCCAGTTCATTGGCTATATTTAAGAGGGAGTTAGATGTGGCCCTTGTGGCTAAGGGGATCAGGGGGTGTGGAGAGAAGGCTGGTACGGGATACCGAGTTGGATGATCAGCCATGATCATATTGAAGGCGGTGCAGGCTCGAAGGGCCGAATGGCCTACTCCTGCACCTAATTTCTATGTTTCTATGTTACATCTTGTTTTGTTCCGATTCCAATCACAAAATGAATCCCTTTGCGTCACTGATTATCAGGTGGGCTCTCTAATTTCTCCCCATCATTCGGAGGCACTTGATGTTATATTTAAGAGGGTGTGAGTGATTTAAGCACCGTGTTTGGTGTGGATGTAGATGGAGAATGTTTCATCGCTTTTGTACACCACCCACGCCATCTCCACAGACATCTCCTGAAACTTCACAGGCTCGGCAGCTCCTTGGTCCTGTCCACCTGACAGCGCGAATCAAATATTCAGCAGCTATGCAATATTCCACTTGCAGCTTCTCACACAAATTCCGAGTTTTATTATTTTATACATCGCTCTGTCCGTATATGACAAGTACCCGCAGAATTCAAAATATTCTTCCCCAAATTATAGCAATGTTACAAAATTTTGAGATTTAAAAAATCAAGTCTGCAATTTATCCCATCAGATAAAGCATAACAATAAGTTTAATTTGACACCTAATTCACTTTCATATCTCAAGTAATAAAAAAGCTATGGCCATTTCCATACTCGGAAATTAGCATCTTGTTCCCTATTGATTTTCTATGGACATAACAAAAAAGCTGTGATCGTGGACAGTCAAAAGCCCATAACCTTCTTAAAAATTAAGAGAACTGAATGAAATTTTCAGTTATCATAGATTGAAGCATTCTGAAACAAATATAAAATAATCTTACTTGGATGACCTGAAATTAAAGCATATAATTAGTTAGTTACCCAATTGTAGCTAATTTCAAACTTCAATTACTAGATCTAAACATCTATCCATTTCTTAATAAATGATTAACATTTTTAAATAGCCCAAGTGTCCAAATAATATTCACAAATAATTCACAATAAAACATGATTTTTAAATCTCATTTACATCAATTTATAGGCCAAATGGAAGGAATTTAGTGTTCAATTGTTGTAAATTAAAGTCAATTTAAATCGGCTTTCTAGTGGGTTCCTGTGAAAGCGCTGGTTTAGAACGTTCACATTGCGCTGGATTTGTGCCCTCAAGTGCCCAGAAAAATACTGCGGGATATAAAGAGCCCAAAATGAACTACTCGCTATAGAAAACTTTATATACAGGGTTATATACAAGCCCCATTTAATGTAAAAATAAGGTACATACCTTTAATTGTTTGCTTTATAAAACCCTGGGGCTGCGAGAGGTTGCGGAGTGAGAGAGTGATTTTTAAACTACTATAAATATTATACAAGGCCATAAAAACTAATAATACCTTTTGCGACGGGGTCTTTCAGCGATTTTCCGTTAATGATTTACTAGGCTGAACATTTTCGATTGGAACAGCCTAGTAAAAATCGCGTTTTAAACCCGCCCCCTCTAAACAGCGCCAAAATCGCGCACACGGGGTAGGGCAGATGCTCAGCCACGATTCAGGTAGGTTTTGTAACATACCTACACATTAGCAATGATTTAAACATTTAAGTAGACTTGTTCACTGAAGCCTATTGGTGTAAAAAATAAATTCAATTGCCGTCTAACGATAGATTC
This sequence comes from Leucoraja erinaceus, assembly GCF_028641065.1. Lineage (NCBI taxonomy): Eukaryota > Metazoa > Chordata > Chondrichthyes > Rajiformes > Rajidae > Leucoraja > Leucoraja erinaceus. The sequence continues at coordinate 29,063,680 of NC_073402.1, read as the reverse complement.
GATTCCCATCTTATCTGACTGGGTAAATCAGCTGCATAAAAGAACGGCTCACTTCAAACGGACTTGTTTCCGAGTGCTGCTTGGTTGCGTTCAATTATAAATGGGAACTCGCAAATCGCTATACGGTGTGGTTGGAGGGAAGGAGAGGACATTCTGCCCATCGGGCTTGTTCTGGCCGAAAGCTTTGGCCCAGAGCATCGCATGGGAGAGTGAAGCACAAAGGTAGACAAAAATGCTGGAGAAACTCAGCGGGTTCAGCAGCATCGATGGAGCGAAGGAAATAGGCAACGTTTCGGGCCGAAACCCCTTGGGTTTCGGCCCGAAACGTTACCTATTTCCTTCCTGAAGGGTTTCGGCCTGAAATGTTGCCTATTACCTATTTCCTTCCTGAAGGGTTTTGGCTCGAAAAGTTGCCTATTTCCTTCCTGAAGGGTTTCGGCCTGAAATGTTGCCTATTTCCTTCCTGAAGGTTTTCGTCCCGAAACGTTACCTATTTCCTTCCTGAAGGGATTTGGCCCGAAACGTTACCTATTTCCTTCCTGAAGGGTTTCGTCCCGAAACGTTGCCTATTTCCTTCGCTCCATAGATGCTGCTGCACCCGCTGAGTTTCTCCAGCATTTTTGCCTACCTTCGATTTTCCAGCATCTGCAGTTCCTTCTTAAACAGAGTGGAGCACAACATGTGTCTGAGATCTTGCGAGGACTATATCGGGTAGATGCACAAAGTCGGGATAGATAGATCGACAGATAGGCCGCTGGAACTGTGTCAGACAGAATATAATAGCATTTTATTAATCTGAAAGAATAGTGAATGCCAGGAATCTCAACGACTCAGGATCCACCCACAGAGCCAGTATATGTAAGGCTCGCAGTTTGCCAAAGGTGGTGAACCTGTGGAACTTATTGCCACAGAAGGCTGTGGAGGCCAAGTCAATGGATATTTTTAAGGCAGAGATAGACAGATTATCGATGAGTACGGGTGTCAGGGGTTATGGGGAGAAGGCAGGAGAAAGGGGGGAGGAGGGAGAGATAGATATAACATCTCTATATATATAACATATAGAGATATAACATGATTGAATTTCAGAGTAGACTTGATGGTCCGAAATGCTTAATTAGAGTCATAGAGTGATACAGTGTGGAAACAGGCCCTTCGGCCCAACTTGCCCACACTGGCCAACAATGTCCCAGCTACACTAGTCGCACTTGCCTGCGCTTGGTCCATATCCCTCTAAACCCGTCCTATCCGTGTGCCTGTCCAACTGTTTCTTAAACGCATCTCCTCCTCGCTGTGATGGAAGGCAAAAAACGTATCTCTCCCCTGCACTCACCTCTCCCCCCCGATGTCAGAGTCAAAGTCCCCAGTCGGGCAATGGTAATTGTCCGGCGGCCATTAACGCCGCGCCGGGTGATGCAAGGCCGCGCTCCGGGTCTTGTTGTTGGAGCCCCCGGCCAGCGCTAGCAAAGTCCCGCAGCCATTCCAAGCCACGTGGGGCGGTGATGTAAGGCCCCGCTCCAGGTAATCTTCAACCCCGCAACTCGGGCGAGAGAAGTCGCCGTTGCGGAAGCCCCGAAAAGCGGTCTCCCAGCAGGGACCCGCGGGCTCCCGGTGTTCCTGTCCACCAGACCTGCGGTTGGAGCCTCCGAATCTCTGGGGGTCGGGTCACAGCCGAGCGCCACCACCGCTCCACCCGCTCCGGACTCGGCCAGCTCCGCGAAGGTGAGTAGGTCCACAGCTCCGCGACTGGAGCCCCAGGTCGTTCCTGCTGGAGGCCGCTCCACGGTGCTCGGCCCCAACGACAACGGAGACCCGACAGAGAAAAGGTCGGGTCTCCCGTGCAGGGGAAAGATTTTAAAGTTTTCCCCCCCCCCCCCACACACACACATACCCCGTCAAAACAAATAAAATAAAAACTACATTGAAATGAGACAGAAAATAATAAAAAGACAGACGGACTGCAGAGGCCGCTGCGACGTGAGTCGTGCCGCCCACCTTAAGGCAGCAACTCTACCGCTGTGCCACTGTGATCGCCCATACTGATGTTCGGGGCAGTTTAATTGCCAGCCGCTTCACTAGCAGAGAAACTCAATAACATTTGACAGATTGGAAAATAAAAAGCACAAAATCTGTTCCATTACTTCCCAGAACCGTGTACGTCTTGGTATTTTTTGACATAAAATCTTTAGGCTGGAACAACTGAATCTGCTAGCGGGTTTGATCAAGTAAATAAAATATGCACCTCATGAAATGGAGTTCAGTAAATGATTATGCGACAGTCTTTCGAGACAATTCGTGACAATGCGACACTGTTCTTTCCATAGATAGACACAAAATTCTGGAGAAGCTCAGCGGGACAGGCAGCATCGCTGGAGAGAAGGAATGGGTGACGTTTTGCTCGAGACCCTTCTTCAATAGACAATAGGTGCAGGAGTAGGCCATTCGGCCCTTCGAGCCAGCACCGCCATGCAATGTGATCATGGTTGATCATCCCCAATCAGCACCCCGTTCCTGCCTTCTCCCCATATCCCCAATGACTCCGCTATTTTTAAGAGCCCTATCTACCCTTCTCTCTTGAAAGCATCCAGAGAAGTCCCAAATCAGGGGCCTGACCCACCTGATAGGCCCCTAGGTGCGATGTCAAAGGGGGGTACAGTGGCCACTGTGGAACCGACTAAATAACGGGAGGAGGAAGGGGGAAAAGGGGGAGGGGGGGTAAAAGGTCAGTGTGAGGAAATGGGGGATGATCTAGATGGACCCAGTGTAGGGATGATCATTATGTCAACGGGGCGGTGCTGGGAGAACAGGGTTCGAGGGGATAGATCAGCTATGATTGAATGGCCTAGACTATGGCCTGATTCTGCCCTAGAACTTATGAACTTATAAAGTGTTGAACATTGCCATGAAACAATAGAGAATAGACAATAGGTGCAGGAGGAGGCCATTCGGCCCTTGGAGCCAGCACCGCCGTTCAATGTGATCATGGCTGATCATCCCCAATCAGCACCCCGTTCCTGCCTTCTCCCCCAATATCCCCAATGACTCCGCTATTTTTAAGAGCCCTATCTAGCTCTCTCTTGAGAGCATCCAGAGAACCTGCCTCCACCGCCCTAGCAGAGTCAGGAGATATGGGGAGAAGGCAGGAACGGTGTACTGATTGGGGATGATCAGCCATGATCACATTGAATGGCGGTGCTGGCTCGAAGGGCCGAATGGCCTCTACTCCTGCACCCATTGTCTATTGTCCATTGTCTATTGTAGCCATTACTTTTATCCAGAGATGCTGCCTGATGCTCTACAATGCTGAGAACTATATTCTGCACTCTCTATCTACCCCTTTGCTCCACCTATTGTACTTGAGTTTGACTTGAATGTATTGATGTGTGGTGTATCTGATCAGTTTGGACCGCGTGCCACCATACCTCCTTTAAACCAGTTGAGGCATCTGTCCAAACCTTCTCCTCCTCATTAACTTTACATATTACCTCCATGCCAATTTGGCTCTTAATGAAATATAACAGCCCACATATTGATTTGGTAGCAAAAAGATTTATGAAACCACGTTATTACTGAAACTTTTAATGAGAACAATCTGCGAATATGATTAAGGAACCAACTCCTGACTTGAATCAGCGAATAGCGATCGCTCATAATGTAAGGCAATGTTGTATTCCACACTTTTGGATCACCAACCTACAAACATCACACACCCCCCCCCCCTCTTCTTTCCCCGCCCCACACCCGCTCTTCCCTGCGCCCCACACGCATTTCTCCCCCCCCCCCTCCAGGGACATTCCTTCCTCTGGCTTCACTATTCTATCTTTATCACGCACATTTCGTTTAGTTTAGTTTAAGGGTACAGCGCGGAAACAGGCCCTTCGGCCCACCGGGTCCGCGCCAACCAGCGATCCCCGCACACTCACACTACCCTACTCCCACTAGTTACACTTTCACATTACACCAAGCCCATTCATCTACAAACCTGCACGTCTTTAGAGTGTGGGAGGAAACCCAAGATCTCGGAGAAAACCCACGCAGGTTACGGGGAGAACGTGCAAACTCCGTACAGACAGCACCCGTAGTCGGGATCGAACCCGGGTCTCTGGCGCTGCATTCGCTGTAAGGCAGCAACTCTACCGCTGCGCCACCGTGACCGTCTTTTCATTGTTTTCCAACCATCTGGCCTTTAAAATAACCCCTCAACTGTATCCACCTATCACACGCCACACTTTAACGAGCCCCCCCACCTCTATTCCAGCTTTCTCTCCCCCCCCCCCCCCCACTGCAATCGAGGGTTCCGATCTAAAATGTCACCTATCCATGTTCTTCATAGATGCTGCCTGATCCCCTGAGCCAAAAATGCTGGAGAAACTCAGTGGGTGAGGCAGCATCTATGGAGCGAAGGAATAGGTGACGTTTCAGGTCGAGACCCTTCTTCAGACCCCGAGTTGTTCAATTTAGTTTAGTTTGGTTTCATTTAGAGATACAGCGTGGAAACAGGCCATTCGGCCCACTGAATCCACTCCGATCGTCGATCTCCCATTCATACTAGATCTATACGATCCCACTTTCCCATCCACTCCCCGCACATGAGCGCCAATGTACAGAGGCCATTTGGGATGTGGGAGGAAACCGGAGCACCCGGAGGAAACTAACCCGGTCACGGGGAGAGAACATGGAAACTCCCACAGGGTCAGGATCAAACTGAGGTCTGGGACGCTGTGAGGTGGCAGCCGTCCCAGCTGCGCCACCGTGCCGCCCGCAAGGTACTCCAGCACTTTATGCGGCACGGTGGCGCAGCGGTAGAGTTGCTGCCTGACAGCTCCAGAGACCAGGGTTCGATCCTGACCACAGGTGCTGTCTGTACGGTGTTTGTACGTTCTCCCCGTGACCACGTGGGTTTTCTCCGGGTGCTCCGGTTTCCTCCAACACTCCAAAGACGTACAGGTTTGTCGTGGAATTATATTCGATAAACATTTTAAATTACCCTGAGTGTGAGTCAGATAGTACTAGTGGCTGGTCTGTGCGGACTCGATGGGCCGAAGGGCCTGTTTCCACACTGCATCTCTAAAGACCAAAGCATAACAGGTCGGATTGATATATTCAGCTTTATAGCCGAGTCCTGGATCAATGTAGAATCAACCAAACTCTCTCTAATTAATCTTTATCTATTACATGCAAAACGTTGCATTTGCAAATATTTTCACCATTTGTTAGAGTAAGTTTGTACTTGAATTGATTTGTCATTACTGCAAGGATCACCATTACTAAGTCATCCCAGACGTCAGGGTTTTGTAAGCGGTGAATTTGTCACCTTTCTAAATCGATATTTAGATTTCTTTATTTTGTTTAGACCTTTATTAGTGAGGAGGACATCCATAATGTTAATGAGATCCTGCAAAGATTGGAAAGTAACAGACGGTATCACGTTCTTTAAGGATTGAGGTTAGTTTGGCATCAGAAGTAGGAAAAAATGCCCAAATCTAATGTGGATACGAGGAACTGCAGATGCTTGCTTACAAAATAAGACACAAAGTGCTGGAGTAACTCAGATGCTGCCTGACCCGCTGAGTTACTCCGGCACTTTGTGTTTAACTTCAATCCTTTAGTCTCACGCTTTCTGTCTTTTCAACTCAGGCCTTTGGCCAACCAACTGCATGTCAAAAAAAGCCCTCATCTGTATTACCTGTATTACCTGCCAGGCCTTTTCCTGCCCTTCCTCTTTTCCAGATTTATTCTCCCACTGCCCCACCTCCACAATCAGTCTGAAGAAGACTCCTGACACAATACGTCACCTATCCATGTCCTCCAGAGATGTTGCCTGATCCTCTGACTTACTCTAAGACTTTGTGTCTTCCATCTAAACTTTTCCTAAATATGCACCTGTCCAAGTGTCTTTTACTGGGAGCTCCCTGCACAAAAGCAGCACGGTGGCACAGCGGTAGAGTTGCTGCCTCACAGCGCCGGAGACCCGGGTTCGATCCTGACTACGAGTGCTGTCTGTACGGAGTTTGCACGTTCTCCTCGTGACCTGCGTGGGTTTTCCCCAGGTGCCCCAGGTTTCCTCCCACACTCCAAACACATACAGGTTTGTAGGTTAATTGGCTTTGGAAAAATTGTAAATTGTCCCCAGTATTTAGGATAGGGCTAGTGTATGGGGTGATCGCTGGTCGGCACGGACTCGGTGGGCCGAAGGGCCTGTCCCCGCGGCGTCAAGGTCTATAGTAAAAGCACTTATGAGAACATTTTGACCAGAGTTGCTGGGGTGAGTCAGGAAGACTATTCACTTCCCTCTTCACCTGGGCATTTAGGAACGCCCCATAAATGCATTAGGGTTAGGGTTAGTCCTAATCCTTTCTAGCAGTAAGTTATTCCCAAAATGTAGCTCATTCCACCCTACTACCAATCTCAGTCCTGAAATGAATATAATGAAAACTTTAAAATGGTTTTGTTTGCAATATTGGCAATTTCTGAATCTATTCCTAAACTTGGGCAACAGGGTGGAAGTGATGGAGGCAGGTTCGTTGGTATCATTTAAAAATAAATTGGATAGGCATATGGATGAGAAGGGAATGGAGGATTATGGTGTGAGTGCAGGCAGGTGGGACTAAGGGAAAAAAATTTGTTCGGCACGGACTTGTAGGGCCGAGATGGCCTGTTTCCGTGCTGTAATTGTTATATGGTTTGTTATATGGGTGGAACAGCGGGGAGAGATTCTGCCTCACAGTTCCAGAGACCCGGGTTCGATATTGACCCCGGGTGCTGTCTGTGTGGAGTTTGCACGTTCTCGCTGGGGACCACGTGGGTGCTCCGGATTCCTCCCCCCTCCCAAAGAACTGTGGGTTTGTAGTCCCTCTGTAAATTGCCCCCAAAGGTGTAGGGAGTGGATGAGAACATTGGATAAAGTACAACTAACGTGATCGAGGGTTCCGCATGTACTCGCTGGGCTGAGGGGCCCTTTTCCAGGCTGTATCTTTAAGTAAGTAAGTAACAGGTGATGGATGGACAGTGTGGACTTGTTGGGCCAAAGGGCCTGATCCCATGCTGTATCTCTAAGCTAAGCTAAGCCTAAATCTTGGACAAGAACATTGGCCAGGTTTGCCAAAGCATAATCAGAAACTTTGCAACAGTTTATTGAAACGTGTAAGAACTGAACCAAACCCAATCTCAATCAAACTTGCCTATTAAACACCACAGAGTGAGATCGGGGGCTCACTGCAATTTTTCAAATTGCTCACATATTACATTAGACAAGCAATTTAATAATCAATGGAAAAATCTCTGTGACAATAAATTGCAATGTTAAAACCTGGAGCTGCCAGACATGTGAAGGGATGGCTGGTTAAATGAGGCATGTAGTATATTTAATTTACTGAAATGGATGCACCTGAACTTGGCTGAGTATATTGCTGAGATGCTGACACCGAGGAAGAATGCAGAACATTAGAACATCTAGTTTAAAATGAGATATCTCAAGTAGAAAACTGACCATTAACTAATTCCATAACTCATTTTGAAAGTTCATTGGCCTCTGAGTGTGCAGGGAGTGGATGCAAACTGGTGTGAAAGGGTGATCGATGGTCGGCATGGACTCGGTGGGTCGAAGGGTCAGTTTCCATGTTGTATTTTTCAACCAATCGATCAATCAAAAAATCAATCGATCGATCTAAAAATCAATCGCTCAATCTAAAAATCAATCAAAAAATCAATCAATCAATCGATCAGGTGATCGATTAATCAATTGACCAATCAATCAATTGTTTAGAGCCACAAAGTGCTGGAGTAACTCAGCGTGTCAGGCAGCATCTATGGAGAAAATGGACAGGTGACGTTTCAGGTCCTTAGGGTTTCGGCCCGAAACGTTACCTATTTTCTTCGCTCCATAGATGCTGCTGCACCCGCTGAGTTTCTCCAGCACTTTTGTCTACAAGACATCAAGCTGTGACTAGTTTAGTTTAAGGTAGACACAAAATGCTGGAGTAACTTAGCGGGACAGGCAGCATTCTCTGGAGAGAAGGAATGAATGGGTGATGGTTTGGGTGAGTGAGCATCTACCAGATCTATTCCTCTCATGATTTTGTACACCATCTACACTAGTCCCACTTGCCTGCATTTGGCCCATATGCCTCCAAATCTGGCCTTTCCATCTAGTCCATATTGCTGGCATCTGCAGTTCTTTGCTACTCTTTTCATCCTCTCTTTAAGTGCATGCTTGGGTTGTTCTTGACCTAAGAGAAGGAGACTGAGCTTGAGAGGATAGAGAGTGGTGGGTGTAAGGAACGAGCTGCCAGAGGAGGTAGCTGAGGCAGGTACTGTAACAACACTTAGAAGACTTAGATCTTATAGAAACCTATAACATTATAAAAGGACTGGACAAGCTAGATGCAGGAAAAATGTTCCCAATGTTGGGCGAGTCCAGAACCAGGGGCCACACACAGTCTTAGAATAAAGGGGAGGTCATTTAAGACTGAGGTGAGAAAAAACTTTTTCACCCAGAGAGTTGTGAATTTGTGGAATTCCCTGCCACAGAGGGCAGTGGAGGCCAAGTCACTGGATGGATTTAAGAGAGAGTTAGATAGAGCTCTAGGGGCTAGTGGAGTCAAGGGATATGGGGAGAAGGCAGGCACGGGTTATTAATAGTGGACGATCAGCCATGATCACAATGAATGGCGGTGCTGGCTCGAAGGGCCGAATGGCCTCCTCCTGCACCTATTTTCTGTGCTTCTATGTATCTATGGTTCTAAGACAGGTAAGTGGATAGGAAAGGTGCAGAGAGACATGGGCATCATGGGCGGCATAGGCGATTTGGGCCGAAGGGCCTGTTTCCAAGCCATATGACTCTAATGCCCCTGTTCCACTTAGGAAACCTGAAAGGAAACCCCTGGAGACTTTGTGCCTCACCCAAGGTTTCCGTGTGGTTCCCGGAGGTTTTTGTCAGTCTCCCTACCTGCTTCCACTACCTGCAACCTCCGGCAACCACCTGCAACCTCCTGGAACCGCACAGAAACATAGAAACATAGAAAATAGTTGCAGGAGTAGAGGCCATTCGGCCCTTCGAGCCTACACCGCCATTCAATATGATCATGGCTGATCATCCAAACTCAGTATCCTGTACCTGCCTTCTCTCCATACCCCCTGATCACTTTAGCCACTAGGGCCAAATCTAACTCCCTCTTAAATATAGCCAATGAACTGTGGCCTCGACTACCTTCTGTGGCAGAGAATTCCACAGATTCACCACTCTCTGTGTGAAAAAACCTTGGGTGGGGCGCAAAGTCTCCAGAGGTTTCCGTTCAGGTTTCCTAAGTGGGACAGGGGCATAATAAGGCTGTAAGATTAAGGGAAAGGAGAGAGTGGGAACAGGAGATACAGAGGGGAGCCCAGGTTGGGCACAGGGAAGGGAGGGGAGGGGAAGGGAAGGGAAGGGAAGGGAAGGGAAGGGAAGGGGGAACGTAAAGGTAAGGGAAGGGGAAGGGTAGGCGAAGGGAGGGGAGGGGAAGGGAAGGGAAGGGAAGGGAAGGGAAGGGAAGGGAAGGGAAGGGGAAGGAAAGGGAAGGGAAGGGGGAGGGGGGAAGGGAAGGGGAAGGGAAGGGAAGGGGAAGGGAGGGGAAGGGAAGGGAAGGGAAGGGAAGGGAAGGGGAAGGGAAGGGAAGGGAAGGGGAGGGGAAGGGAAGGGGAAGGGAAGGGGAAGGGAAATGACAGCGGTTTTGCACCATGCATCAAATATGTAAATATTTGCAAGCACAGCACAAGGTTTAAAGGGACCAGGGATGGCTCACAGCAGTCTCCAAGCCCCACCTGGAAGTGGATGGGAAGGGAAGGGAAGGGTCCTTTATCAGGGAAGTCTCCAAGCAATTAAATATAATAACACATTTAAATTATTTTCCAATGGGGGAAGGGAAGTCATTTTCGGGGAGGGAAAGAAGGGAAGAGAAGGGAAGGGAAGGGAAGGGAAGTGATTTACTAATAGTAATAAAATGACAGCGGTTTTGCACCATGCATCAAATATGTAAATATTGGCAAACACAGCACATATGTTTAAACCAACCAGCAGCTGATGGCTCACAGCAGTCTCCAAGCCCCACCTGTGCAAACTCAGTGGATGCCGCTGATTGCATTCTTATTTTAGTTGGCTGGATCTGTCCTTTATCATTGTCCCTGTTCCAAGTCTCCAAGCAATAAATATATATTAACATTTAAATTATTTTCCAATGGTGCACCCTGTAGTTAGAACAGCAGAAAATATAGTCGTAAAGTCATCGGGCGGTGGAGTTATTAAGAAGGGACTGCAGATTGAGTTATTACGAAGGAACTGCAAATTCATTTCACTTGCATTTTATGTGCAATGTGACGAGTAAAACTGTATTGTATTGTATTGAATGCTGGAAAAATCGAAGGTAGACAGAAATGCTGGAGAAACTCAGCGGGTGAGGCAGCATCTATGGAGCGAAGGAAATAGGCAACATTTCAGGCCCGAAACCCTTCAGGTAGGAAATAGGTAACGTTTCGGGCCGAAACCCTTCCGGGTTTCGTCCCGAAACGTTGCCTATTTCCTTCGCTCCATAGATGCTGCCGCACCCGCTGAGTTTCCCCAACATTTCTGTCTAGCTACAAGTTTAGTTTAGTTTTAGATCAGAGATAAAGCGTGAAAATAGGCCCTTCGGCCCATTGAGTCCGCACCAACCAACACTAGTTAGACAATTAACTTGGGTTTTGTTTAGTTTCAAGATACTGCGAGAAAATAGGCCTTCCGACACAGACCAGCGATCCCCGCACACTAACACTATCCTACACACACTGGGGACAACTTACATTTATACCAGGCCAATTAACCTACAAACCTGCATGTATGTTTTCAGAGTGTGGGAGGAAACCGGAGCACCCAGAGAAAACCCCACGTGGGTCGGGGGGGGAGAACGCGGAAACTCCACACAGACAGTGTCTGTAAGCAGTGTGTGGGATAGTGTTAGTGTCCGGCGATCGCTGGTCTCCAAACTAAATTTAGTTGAATTGAAATGAAGCTAAACTGAATTAAACTAAAAAAAAACCAGAACTAAACAAAACTGAACTGAGCTGAACTGAACTAAATTAAACTGAATTTAACTTAACTAAATTGAGGAAGAGTTTTGGCCCGAAATGTTGCCTATTTCCTTCACTCCATAGATGCTGCCGCACCTGCTGAGTTGCTCCAGCAGTTTTGTCCACCTTAAACTAAAGTAGACTACAGGTAAGTCGTCCTTGTCAGTTCAAGGTGAGCGTGGCTGACCTCTCGCGGCCCGCTGCTCTGCTGATCAAGGTGTGATATATGAAGGGTTGGAAAGGTCAGAGGCAGAGGGCATCCCCCTCCACACATGGTGTGTGGGCCATCTGTCTTCACCGCACGAATAACTGGAGCTGCTGAAGCAGCTAATCAACCCCAGCTCAATGATATCTGCTTGGAAGTTCGAGCAGTGTGGAGTAGGGGCAGGTTCTTTGTCCCACAATGTTCCCGCTCAACACAGTGTCAAGCCTAACAAAGCATCACGGTGGCGCAGCGGTAGAGTTGCTGCCTCACAGCGCCAGAGACCCGGGTTCGATCCTGACTACGGGTGCTGCCTGTACGGAGTTTGCACGTTCTCCCCGTGACCTGCGTGGGTTTTCTCCGGGTGCTCCAGTTCCCTCCCCACACCCCAAAAACGTAACAGGTTTGTAGGTTAATTGGCTTCGGTAAAAATTGTAAAATGTCCCGTGTGTGGGTAGGATAGTGTTAAGCCCCCTGTCCCACTTAGGACACCAGAACGGAAAACTCTGGAGACTTTGCAACCCACCCAAGGTTTCCGTACGGTTCCCGGAGGTTTTTGTCAGTCTCCCTACCTGCTTCCACTACCTGCAACCTCCGGCAACCACCTGCAACCTCCGGGAACCGCACGGAAACCTTGGGTGGGGGCGCAAATTTCCAGAGGTTTCCGTTCAGGTTTCCTAAGTGGGACAGGGGGCGTTAGTGTGCGGGGATCGCTGGTCGACGTGGACACGGCGGGCCGAAGGGTCAGTTTCCGCGCTGTATCGCTAATCGTAACTAAACTAAACTAATCTCTGCCTGTATGTTATCCACAGCCCTCCATTCCCTGCATATGCTCATGCCTATGTCAACGCATCTCGTCCCAAACACCAGGTACAAAAACTTGCCCTGCTCATCATCTGTCAACTCTGCCCTTCTCACCATGAATCTATGAGCTCCAGTGCTTGACATTCCCACCCTGCAAAAAAGATTCTGACTGTCTACCCTATCTATATACGTCCCATCTATTTAGATGATTCCATTGGGTCTCCTGTTAACTTCTGATGCCCAATAATCCAAATTTATCCAACCTCCCCTGACAGATAACACCTCTAATCCAAGCAGTATTCTGGTGAACCTCCTCTCCAAAACCTCCACATTCTTCCTGTAATAGAAACATGGAAACATAGAAATTAGGTGCAGGAGTAGGCCATTCGGCCCTTCGAGCCTGCACCGCCATTCAATATGATCATGGCTGATCATCCAACTCAGTATCCCGTACCTGCCTTCCCTCCATACCCTCTGATCCCCTTAGCCACAAGGGCCACATCTAACTCCCTCTTAAATATTGCCAATGAACTGGCCTCGACTACCCTCTGCGGCAGAGAGTTTCAGAGATTCACCACTCTCTGTGTGAAAAAAGTTCTTCTCATCTCGGTTTTAAAGGATTTCCCCCTTATCCTTAAGCTGTGACCCCTTGTCCTGGACTTCCCTAACATCGGGAACAGTCTTCCTGCATCTAGCCTGTCCAACCCCTTAAGAATTTTGTAAGTTTCTATAAGATCCCCTCTCAATCTCCTAAATTCTAGAGAGTATAAACCAAGTCTATCCAGTCTTTCTTCATAAGACAGTCCTGACATCCCAGGAATCAGTCTGGTGAACCTTCTCTGCACTCCCTCTATGGCAATAATGTCCTTCCTCAGATTTGGAGACCAAAACTGTACGCAATACTCCAGGTGTGGTCTCACCAAGACCCTGTACAACTGCAGTAGAACCCCCCTGCTCCTATACTCAAATCCTTTTGCTATGAAAGCTAACATACCATTCGCTTTCTTCACTGCCTGCTGCACCTGTAATGAGGGCGATCAGTACTGCACGCAATACTCCAAATGCAGCCTGACCAAAGCTTTAGACAATTAAGAGCCTGCCCCACTTGGGCCTCATTTGCACGTCACGCAGGCAATATGGCCGTAAGTGACAGCGTTTTTTCTAAAATCATGAAACAGAAAAACAGGAAGTGGTCAAGATGAGAGTTTTAGTAATATAGATAGATAGATTGGTGCAAACTCTAAGTTCATAAGTCACAGGAGCAGAATCAGGCCATTCGGCCCATCAGGTCTACTCCGCCATTCAATCATGGCTGATCTATCTCTCCCTCCCAATCTCATTCTCCTGCCTTCTCCCCAGAACCCCTGACACCCAAGAATCTATCAGGCTGTGCCTTAAAAATATCCATTGGCCTCCACAGCCGTCTGTAGCAATGAATTCCTCAGATTCACCACCCTCTGACTAAAGAAATTCCTCTTCATCTCCTTTTGAGGCTGAGGCTGTGCCCTCTGGTCCTCGACTCTCCCACGAGTGGAAACATCCTCTCCACATCCACTCTATCTGTGCCTTTCATTATTCTGTAAGTTTCAATAGACAAAAGGTGCAGGAGTGTAGGCCATTCGGCCCTTTGAGCCAGCACTGCCATTCACTGTGATCATGGCTGATCATCCCCAATCAGTACCCTGTTCCTGCCTTCTCCCCATATCCCCTGACTCCACTATCTTTAAGAGCTCTATCTAACCCTCTCTTGAAAGCATCTAGAGAACCTGCCTCCACCACCCTCTGAGGCAGAGAATTCCATAGACATTCAATGAGGTCCCACCACATTAAATGCTAACTTCCCATTTTAATACACACTGTTGTGTTTCTTGTGCCAAGTTCGGAAAGTAACAAATACTTGACTAAAGTCTTTAAAGCAAACCTCAGCACAAGGCACCCTGGAATTCTGGCTTGTTAACAGATCAAGCTCGTTGCTTGATCAATTTCATAAGATCGTACATCTGAGTCAGTAATGCAGTAAAGGCAAGTATAAAGCCTCAGCCAATATTTCAATTCTGACGTATGTTTAATGGGATTTCAAAAGAAAAGTGGATAAATAATTGAAAAAGAAAGGATTAAAAGGACTTTGGGAGAAGGTCTGGCATGCTGATTGAAGAACTCCTTGGCCAAGCCACTGAAGGATTATTGGACCTTCCACCAACCAACACGAAGACGCTGGTTTAAACTGGAGATACACACAGAAAGCTGGATCAACTCAGCGGGTCAGGCAGCATCACTTGAGAAAAAGATGAGAAATGTCAGCATGGTGGCGCAGCGGTAGAGTTGCTGCCTCACAGCGAATGCAGCGCCAGAGACCCGGGTTCTATCCCGACTATGGGTGCTGTCTGTACGGAGTTTGCACGTTCTCCCCGTGGGTTTTCTCCGAGATCTTCGGTTTCCTCCCACACTCCAAAGACATACATGTTGGTAGGTTAAATGGCTTGGTATAAATGCAAACTGTCCCTAGCGTGTGTAGGATAGTGTTAGTTTAGTTTAGTTTAGAGATACAGCAGGGAAACAGGCCATTCGGCCCACCGGGTCCGCGCCGACCAGCGATCCCTGCACATTCACTATCCTACACCAGCAAGTCTACCGCTGCTAGATACAATTTTTTACATTTACCGAGCCAATTAACCTACAAAGCTGTACGTCTTTGGAATGTGGGAGGAAACCGAAGATCTCGGAGAAAACCCACGCGGGTCACGGGGAGAACGTGCAAACTCCTTGCAGACAGCGCCCGTAGTCGGGATTGAACCCGGGACTACGGTGCTGCATTCGCTGCAACTCTGCCGATGTGCCAATGTGCAGGGATCGCTGGTCGGCGTGGACTCGGTGTTTCAGCACTGTATCTCTAAATGAAAACTAAACTAAATAGGTGGCGTTTCGGGTTGAGACCCTTCTTCGAACTGAGAGTCCACAGGCTCTGGTGCTGTGAGGCAGCAGCTTTTCAGGATGAGGTGCTAAATTGAGGCCCACTCTACATTTTCAAGTGGACATAAGAGATTTAGGGAGATACAGCAGGAGAAACAGGCCCTTCGGCCCACTGAGTCTGTGCCGACCAATGATCACCTTCGCTCTACCCTACACACACTAGGGACAATTAACCTACAAACCTGTAAGAAGGAACTGCAGATGCTGGTTTAAACCGAAGGTCGACACAAAATGCTGGAGTAGCTCAGCGGGTGAGGCGGCATCTGTGGAGAGAGGGAATGGGCGACGTTTCGGGTCTGAAGAAGGGTCTCGACCATTCCTTCTCTCCAGAGCCGCAACCTACAAACCTGTATCTCTGGAATGTGGGAGGAGACTGGAGCACCCGGAGAAAACCCACATGGTCACAGGGAGAACGTGCAAACTCCGTACGGGCAGCGCCCGCAGTTAGGATCGAACCCGGGTCTCCGGCGCAGTTTACCGCTGCGCCACTGTGCCACTTGGTGAACTGAGAAAGGTTAGTGGTAACAGGATGGAGAAACAGGATGAGCTTTGGAGAACAGCCTATCTCAGCGTCACTCGATGGTTTACCTGTTGGATCGCTGTGTGTAGGTACTTGCTTTACACATATTGAGTCCCTGGAGTGATACAGCTTAGAAACAGGCCCTTCAGCCCAACTTACCCTCACCGGCCAACATGCCCTATCCCACTTTCCTGCATTTGGCCCATATCCCTCTAAACCTGTCCTATCCATGTACCTTAAACGTTGCGATAGTCCCTGCCTCTACTACCTCTGCCGGTAGCTCGTTCCACACACCCGCCACCCCTTTGTGTTCCTATTAAATCATTCCCCCCCTCACCTTACGCCTCTGTCCTCTGGTCCTCGATTCCCCTACTCTGGGCAAGAGACTCCGTGCGTCTACCCGATCTATTCCTCTCCTTTGTACACAATTATGAGATCACCGCTCATCCTCCTGCGCTCTAATTAATAGAGTCCCAGCCTGCTATTCAATAGAAACCTGCCCTGATCAGGCTAAAAGCCCTGTCCCACTGTACGAGTTCATTCAAAGAGTTCTCCCCGAGTTTGCCCTGATTCGAACTCGGAGATTTACAGTAATGGCCGTTCGTCGGTACACGGGGCTCGTGGACATGTTGAAAAATCTTCACCAGTCTTCCCGAGCTTACCTGCCATTAGCTAGTCTTCCCGAGTGCCTGCCGTTAACGTTACGAGCCGCTAAGAGACGTCCCCGAGCTCTGACGTACCCGCTACGTTCATTCTCCGTGCTTACCACGCGTTTGATTTGATTTTAAACTCGGGAGATCTCTTGGAATGAACTCGTACCGTGGGACAGGGCCATAAGAGTGTAGGAAGACACTGCTTTCTTCAGTTTTCTGCCACAATTAGTAGCTCTACTAAATAACCAAAAATCTGTAGCCTCCTTTTACTCCTGTATTTTATTTAATTCACGTGTTTAATCGATAATGTTTTATTATTAATGTTTAATATTTTATGAGTCATGCCTAACTGTCACGGTATGTCATGTTATCACTTGTGGGTGGAGCACCAAGGCAAATTCCTTGTATGTAAATACTTGGCCAATAAACTTATTCATTCATTCATTCATTCATTCAGATGCTGCCTTAAACCGAAGATAGACCCGGGGTCTCGACCCGAAACCATCACCTATTCCTTTTCTCCAGAGATACTGCCGGACCCGCTGAGTTACTCCAGTATCGTGTGTCTATGATCAAACTCAGAGCTGTATGTGGTGCGCTTTCTTTTTTTGTATTATCCAACAGAGAACTAAGGGATGAGCAGATCTTCCACCTATAAAATGAAGACCATTGAAATTCCCCACGAGTGTGTTCCTCACAAGGAGGCTAATGATTCAATAACGCAGGCTTGGACCGAGGCTTTGATTCCAGCTCACTCAGGGTGTGTTCACCACCTTATGAGCCGATGGTTCACATTTCAGGTGAAGGCTGACAGATAGAGAGAGGAAATGAAGCTGTTTTATCACACATCTCGGGAGCTTTTCAAATAAGAAAGCAAATAATAATTCTGTTATTTCGTGCGGCATTATCTTCTGGTCAGCCCGCTTCGAAACCAATATCTACTCCTCGTGATTGCATCTTCTGCCACATATGAAACCCCAATCTGACTCTTGGCTATTAGTTTTGCTTAAAGAGATAAGCAGGCCCTTTGGCCCACCGAGTCCATGCTGACCAAAGATTACCAGTGCACCAGTTCTATCCCGCACACTATGGGGGCAATTTACCCGCAAACCTGCACGTCTTTGGAGTATGGGATGAAACCGGAGCATGTGGGTTGCAGGGAGAACGTGCCAACTCCACATAGACAGCACCTGAGGTCAGGATCGAACCAGGGTCTCTGGCGCGGTTTACCGCTGCACCACTTAATAATGAATGTGTTAAGCGTGCAGGGTTCTGCACAGGCCGTCTGCACTAATACTGCGTTACAGAATATGTAATTCAGGGGAAGTAAATAGGGTGTTTTTTAGGCGAGATAGCAGTCCATTGCAGCTCTCTGGGTGATTTCACTAAGTCTACTGTTCTGATCCACCGTTTGATGTTTGGCAGTGGCTGAGAGAGGAATTAAATCTGGAAACATAAGGAAAGAGGCCAGGGTTAGTGTATGTAGACGCACCAGGCCAATCCATCTATCAATGAGGTCTTAGAAACATGGAAACATAGAAAATAGGTGCAGGAGGAGGCCATTCGGCCCTTCGAGCCATCACCGCCATTCAATGTGATCATGGCTGATCATCCAAAATCAGTTCCCTGTCCACTTTTTCCCCATATAGACAATAGACAATAGGTGTAGGAGGAGGCCATTCGGCCCCACAAGCCAGCACCGCCATTCAATGTGATCATGGCTGATCATCCACAATCAGTACCCCGTTCCTGCCTTCTCCCCATATCCCCTGACTCCGCTATTTTTAAGAGCCCTATCTAGCTCTCTCTTAAAAGTATCCAGAGAACCAGCCTCCACCGCCCACTGAGGCAGAGAATTCCACAGACTCACAACTCTCTGTGTGAAAAAGTGTTTCCTTGTCTCCGTTCTAAATGGCTTTCCCCTTATTCTTAAACTGTGGCCCCTGGTTCTGAACTACCCCAACATCGGGAACATGTTTCCTTGATTCCTAGCCCTAATATCCCTTGATTCCATTAGCTCTAAGAGCTAAATCTAGCTCTCTCTCTTGAATACCTCTAGTGAATTGGCCTCCACTGCCTTCTGTGGCAGAGAATTGCACAAACTCACAACTCTCTGTGTGAAAATTTTTTTCCTCATCTCTGTTCTAAATGGCTTACCCCTTATAAGTATAAGTATACGTATATCTTTATAGTCATTTTCCTGAGTACTCACATACCCAGAGGAAACAAAAAAACGTTGCTCAACCAGTGACCATTCAGTGTGCAGTAAAAAATAAATCGAAATAAAAATACATATATCATGAACAAATTAACTGTCTACTAAACATCAACAGGCGTTCCGATCGGCAGCGGCATGGTGTGAGTCTGTGGAATTCTCTGCCTCAGAGGGCGGTGGAGGCAGGTTCTCTGGATGCATTCAAGAGGGAGCTAGATAGGGCTCTTAAAAATAGCGGAGTCTGGGGATATGGGGAGAAGGCAGGAACGGGGTACTGATTGTGGATGATCAGCCATGATCACATTGAATGGCGGTGCTGGCTAGAAGGGCCGATTGGCCTACTCCTGCATCTATTGCCCATGGACTATTGACTCTAAAGTCCAAATAACTTTTCCACTTCTTGGCGAGGAATCATTTGTTTGCCTGAATGTTAACTCCAACAATGGTGACAGGACTGACATCAAGACGCAGGAGAGAATAAGCGCTCGTCCGTTCAAGGTCACCTTCGGTCCAAAAAACAACAATCACCGCGCAAACAAATTAGTTCCCAGCGTGCGGGAAATATTGTCCCTGTCATTCTTACACTTTCCAGCGACTCTGTGCGCCTGTGCTCGGAATATTTGAGGGAGATTGTGTCATGTTTTATTGCCATTGATCTACTGTTGCCACATTATTTCCCTGCTACATGATGTTTGTTCTCATTTCATTCTGCCCGGCAGGCATTGGTATTTGTAAACTCCTTGCTCTTTGCAATTGCATCTGAGAGAACATGGAGACAGATACACCTGGGGAATAATCACAGCATAAAGAACACGCAATGCATTCTACTTACAAAAGAAAGCTTGACACACAGAGCATGAAAGCGCAGGCCAATTAGATATTCCGTGCTATGTTCGTACGTTCGTAAGGGATAGGTGCAGAATGAGGCCGTTTGGCCCATCAAGTCTACTCCGTCATGGATGGATGACCAAGTTCAAGTTCGTGAGTTTATTGTCATGTGTCCCTGATAGGACAATGAAATTCTTGCTTTGCTTCAGCACAACAAAACATAGTAGGCATTGACTACAGAACAGATCAGTGTGTCCATATACCATGATATAAATATATACACACATGAATAAATAAACTGATTAAGTGCAAGTAACACACAATGGGTTATTAATGATCAGAATTTTGTCCGAGCCAAGTTTAATAGCCCGATGGCTGTGGGGAAGTAGATATTCCTGAACCTGGTCGTTGCAGTCTTCAGGCTCCTGTACCTTCTACCTGAAGGTAGCAGGGAGATGAGTGTGTGGCCAGGATGGTGTGTGGGTCCTTGATGATGCTGCCAGCCTTTTTGAGGCAGCGACTGCGATAGATCCCCTCGATGGAAGGGAGGTCAGAGCCGATGATGGACTGGGCAGTGTTTACTACTTTTTGTAGCCTTTTCCGCTCCAGGGCGCTCAAGTTGCCGAACCAAGCTACGATGCAACCGGTCAGCATGCTCCCTACTGTGCACCTGTAGAAGTTAGAGAGAGTCCTCCTTGACATACCGACTCTCCGTAACCTTCTCAGGAAGTAGAGGCGCTGATGTGCCTTCTTGATAATTGCTTCAGCCATGATCACATTGAATGGCGGTGCTGGCTTGAGGGGCCGAATGGCCTACTCCTGCACCTATTGTCCATTGTACATTGGCCGATCTATCTTTCCCTCTCAACACCGACAATCCCTTTCCCACCACGACTGTCGCTCAGACCACTGAGCTCCTACTTTGAAGAAGGTTTCTTCATGTTCATAGGTTTTAGGAGAAGAATTAAGCCATTCAGCCCATCAAGTCTACTCTGTGATTCACTGGATGTTTTCAAGAGAGAGTTAGACAGAACTAGAAATATAGAAACATGGAAAATATGTGCAGGAGGAGGCCATTCGGCCCTTCGAGCCAGCACTGCCATTTATTGTGATCATGGCTGATCGTCCCCTATCAATAACCCGTGCCTGCCTTCTCCCCATATTCCTTGACTCCACTAGCCCCTAGAGCTCTATCTAACTCTCTCTTAAACCCATCCAGTGACTTGGCCTCCACTGCCCTCTGTGGCAGGGAATTCCACAAATTCACAACTCTCTGGGTGAAAAAGTTTTTTCTCACCTCAGTCTTAAATGACCTCCCCTTTATTCTAAGGCTGTGGGCCCTGGTTCTGGACTCGGCCAACATTGGGAACATTTTTCCTGCATCTGGCTTTTAGAGCTAACGGAATCTAGGGATATGGGGAGAAAGCAGGAAGGGGGTACTGATTTTGGTGAAATTGCCCCAAGCCTGTGGGGAGTGGATAGGACAGGTTTAGAGGGATATGGGCCAAAGGGTGGTGGGTGCATGGAACTAGCTGCCAAAGGAGGTCATTGAGTCTGGGACTATCCCTTTAAGAAACAGTTAGACAGGTACATGGATATGACAGGTTTGGAGGGATATGGGCCAAATGCAGGCAGGTGGGACTAGTGTAGCTGGGACATGTTGGCCGGCATGGACAAGTTGGGCTGAAGGGCCTGTTATTCTCTATGACAGTATGGATATTCACGGGCCAACATAGAACTAGTGTGGACTCGGTGGGTTGCAGGTTCTGTTCCAGCTCAATCACTAAACTAACCTCATTATTTGGAGTCTGCAGGTGCTGGTGTTTTTTTTACACGTCAAGACACAAGAGGCCCAAACCTAAGTTTTGTGTGTTGTTACTGAATAAAGGTGCAGAGGGCTGGAGTAACTCAGCGGGCCAGGCAGCATGTCTGGAGAACATGGATAGGAGACCCTTGGTCAGACTGATGAGGGTAGTGGGACGACAGATAGCACAATGGGCTAAGAGTTCGGCTGGCGACCGGAAGGTAGCCGGTTCGAATCCCGCTTGGAGTGCATACTGTCGTTGTGTCCTTGGGGCAAGACACTTCACCCACCTTTGCCTGTGTGTAATGTAATGTAATTATGTGAAGCACTTTGGGGTCAATGCAAGTTGACTGAAAATGTGCTATATATTATATTATAGTGTAATATATGTGCTATATATTATTATATTAGTGTGCTATATATTATTATATTAGTGGTGTGGTGGTGGTGATAAACTAAGAACGTGTTAACCACTTCTCCACTGCCATCTACACCATAATGGGGTATTACAAACTGAAGTGCCACTCGTTAAGAAGTAGCAATCTGTTGCTGCAAGTCGTTATTATTAATTAGATCAGAGGTTTATTATTCATTAATGTTTAGCGATCGATGCCCGCGGCAAAGGAGGGATTATTGCTTCTCCCTCAGGCCAACACAGTTGATTATTCATGAGCATCTTGTTGGTAATTGGAGTGTGACGTGGATCTCATGCATTGCCGTGGGAACTACAATCTTGCAGGCTCCTGTTGTGAAAAATATCTCTCCTACGATGCTGGCAGTCTCCCCGGGCAGCCAGAGATCTGCCTCCTACTCTTGGCTCGGAGGTTCATGAGTACCAATAGACAATAGATAATAGATAATAGACGATAGGTGCAGGAGTAGGCCATTCAGCCCTTCGAACCTGCACCGCCATTCAATGTGATCATGGCTGATCATCCAACTCAGTATCCTGTACCTGCCTTCTCTCCATACCCCCTGATTCCTTTAGCCACAAGGGCCACATCTAACTCCCTCTGAAATATAGCCAATGAACTGTGGCCTCAACTACCCTCTGTGGCAGAGAGTTCCAGAGATTCACCACTCTCTGCGTGAAAAATGTTTTTCTCATCTCGGTCCCAAAGGATTTCCCCTTTATCCTTAAGCTTTCTCCCCATATCCCCTGACTCCGCTATTTTTAAGAGCCCTATCTAGCTCTCTGTTGAAAGCATCCAGAGAACCTGCCTCCACCGCCCTCTGAGGCAGAGAATTAATGACTAGTAACTACCAGTTACAAGACAGTAAATTAGTAACTACCACCAGCAGAATTCGGCCATTCGGCCCATCAAGTCGACTCTGCCATTCAATCATGGCTGATCTATCTTTCCCTCTCAACCCCATTCTCCTGCCTGCCTTCATCCCATAACCCCTGACACCCAAGAATCTGTCAAACTCTGCCTTAAAAATATCCACTGTGGACTTGGCCTCCAGAGCCATCATTGGCAATGAATCCCACAGATTCACCACCCTCGGAGTAAATAAATTCCTCCTCATCTCCTTCTTAAAGGTACATCCTTTTAGACTGAGGCTGCGGCCTCTGGTCCTAGACTCTCCCACCAGTGGAAACATCCTCTCCACATCCACTCTGTCCAGGTCTTTCACTATTCGGTAAGTTTCAATGAGGGACCCCCTCATCCTTTAAACTCCAGCGAGTACAGGCCCAGTGCCGTCAAATGCCCATTATGCGGTGAGGCAGAGGTTACTGAGTAGTGACATTCCCCCTGGGCACCATCTTCTCCCTCCCGGCAACAGTGGCACAGCAGTAGAGCTGCTGCCTCACAGCGCCAGAGACCTGGGTTCGATCCTGACCATGAATGCTGTCTGTACGGAGTTTGCACGTTCTCCCTGTGACCACGTGGGTTTTCACCGGGTGCTCAGGTTTCCTCCCACTTTCCACAGATGTACGGGTTTGTAGGCCAACTGGCCTCTGTAAATTGTCCCTAATGGGTGGGATAGAACTAGAACTCGCTGGTCGAAGCGGACTTGATGGGCCGAAGGGCCTGTTTCCCCACTGTATCTCTAAACTACACTAAACTAAGCTGTCTTACCTCTGCTCTCGACAAGGCTTCCCCTGTCAGTCTTCACCTTCTCTCTCCCACCCTGGGCCATAACGGTGAGTGTATGGAACGAGCTGCCAGAGGAGGTAGTTGAGGCTGGTACTACAGTACAACATCATTCAAAAGACATTTGCACAAGTACACAGCTAGGACAGGTTGAGAGGGATATGGGCCAAACCTGGGCAGGTGGGACCCGTGTAGATGGGCCGAAGGGCCTGTTTCCATTCTGCGTGGCTCGATGACATAATGAAGTCCATCCGATACCACACTGCAGGGCAGTCCCAGTCTAACAGGGGGATGGAATCTCATCTCCAGGACACCCGTGGTCTTATCCATCGCAAACCCACATTGGTATCAGGAAATACTCAATAGAATGTCCCCAATTTCACCCAGAAACATGATTTACTCTGGGCAAAATCAAAACGGAATCACGGCCGGGTTTACGGGGAGAAGGCAGGAGAATTTCTCAGTTAGGAGGTAAGATAGGATGGCGGAGTAGACTTGATGGGCCGAGTGGCCTAGGGAGAGAATGGAGCAGCTGGGCTTGTACACTCTGGAGTTTAGAAGGATGAGAGGTGATCTCATTGAAACATATAAGATTGTTAAGGGTTTGGACCCGCTAGAGGCAGGAAACATGTTCCCGATGTTGGGGGAGTCCAGAACCAGGAGCCACAGTTTAAGAATAAGGAGTAAGCCATTTAGAACGGAGACGAGGAAACACTTTTTCTCACAGAGGGTAGTGAGTCTGTGGAGTCGGTGAAGGCGGGTTCTCTGGATGCTTTCAAGAGAGAGCTAGACAGGGCTCTTAAAAATAGCGGAGTCAGGGGATATGGGGAGAAGTCAGGAACGGGGTACTGATAGGGGATGATCAGCCATGATCACATTGAATGGCGGTGCTGGCTCGAAGGGCCGAATGGCCTACTCCTGCACCTATTGTCTATTGTCTAATTCTGCTCCTATCTCACCTCTGAACTTATAAAGTACTGATATTTTTGGAAGTACGTTAAGCAATTGCTTGGAGGTCACCTGTGGCCCAGGACATAGACGGGACATCGAGACTCCAATGAGTACTTTTGAAATCTTGTAGGCACCAAATAAGTGGCGACTATTTGTGTCGCAGTACCTAGGTACACGGGACAACAATGGGGCCGTCCCATTTTTGCGCGACTGGGGGGAGAGACCACGCCCGGCAACCGCCGGCGAACATGTGGCAACAAACTAGTTGCCTGAAAAAAATCGCCTAAGTGGGACAGGGTCATAAAGCATCTCGTTGAACGATGCTGAGGTTCCTGGTGTCTCCCTGCATCAGGCTAGTCTGCCACACACTGGCTGCTTCTGGTAACTGCAGTAGGCATTTATTTCACAACGTTGGAGCCTCTACGTGTAGAGTCACTGAGTGATACAGTGCGGAAACGGGCCCTTCGGCCCAACTTGCCCACCCCGGCCAACATGCCCTAGCTAGACTAGCCCTATCCCCACCTGCCTGCATTTGCCCCATAGACCCTCTAAACCTGCCCTATCCCCACTCCCTACCATTCGCCCTTAGAGTCATGGATCAATCACATGTTGCTCCGATGTTGAGGGAGCTCTCTGTCCAGAACCACCGGGGCCACAGTTTTTCAAGTCCAAAATAAGGAGTAAGCCATTTAGTGAACAGAGACGAGGCGACCAACAGTGGTAGTGATTTTCTCAAGACAGAGAGTGGTGAGTCTGTGGAATTCTCTGTCCTGAACAGACGGCGGTGGAGGCCGTCAGCTTATTTATAAGTCACTTAAGTGCCACTATCATATCTTTATAACAAGAGGAATCGAATATAGTAGCAAACAGGTCCTTCTGCAGTTGTACTGAGCCCCGTTCAGTTTTGGTCCCCTAATTTGTAAGGATTCCGTGCCTATTCATCCTTATAACATTGGATGCTTTCAAGCTTTCAAGAGAGAGCTAGATAGGGCTCTTAAAAATAGCGGAGTCAGGGGATATGGGGAGAAGGCAGGAACGGGAGGGGGTACTGTGATTGGGGATGTACATCAGCCATGATCACATTGAATGGCGGTGACTGGCTCGAAGGGAAACTGTTCCCAATGGCCTCCCACACTGCACCATTTAGAACCGAGACGAGGAAACACTTTTTCTGTTGTCTATTTCCTGCCTCCACCTTTCAGAGAGCAGCACGTTCCTGTATGATCAAAACCTGGCGGTGCTGGCTCACACATCTCCTTTAAACGTTCCTGCTCCTCTCTTTTAAACTTTGCTCCTTCAAACCTCAGTCCACTTTGGCATTTCCATTCTGGGGTAAAGGTTCTGACTGTCTACCCTATCCCTGCCTCTCATTATTTTATATATCAACTCTCCCCCTCAACCCCCGACGTTCCAGAGAAAACAATCCAGGTTTCTCCAACTTCTCCTTACGGATCCAGACACCAAGAACTGCAGGTGCTGGAATCTTTCGTAGAACACAAACTGCTGGGATATCTCAGCAGGTCAGGCAGCATCTGTGGAGAACAAAGCTGGGTGAGGTCTTGACCTGAAACGTCACCTATCCATGTCCTCCAGAGATGCTGCCTGACCCACTGAGTTACTCCAGCACTCTGTGAAACGTCACCTATCCATGTTCTCCACAGATGCTGTCTGACCCGCTGAGTTACTCCAGCACTCTGTGAAACGTCACCTATCCATGTTCTCCACAGATGCTGCCTGGCCCGCTGAGTTATGGTGCAGCAGCATCTATGGAGCTAAGGTAATAGGCAACTTTTCGGGCCGAAATCCTTCTGGAAATAGGCAACGTTTCGGGCCGAAACCCTTACGGGTTTCGGCCCAAAACGTTGCCTATTTCCTTAGCTCCATAGATGCTGCCTGACCCGCTGAGTTACTCCAGCACTCTGTGAAACGTCACCTATCCATGTTCTCCACAGATGCTGCCTGACCCGCTGAGTTACTCCAGCACTCTGTCAAACGTCACCTATCCATGTTCTCCACAGATGCTGCCTGACCCACTGAGTTACTCCAGCACTTGGTGTTCTACTTGGCTTATAGCAAATACCTCCTTGTCCTGACAGCATTTTGTAAAGGAGGCTGATGAGGCTACTTGACTTATAGCAAATACCTTCTTGTCCTGACAGCATTTTGTAGCGGCTGTCTAGTTTCTTGTAGTTTAGAGATACAGAGTGGAAACAGGCCATTCGGCCCATCAAGTCCCTGCCGACCAACCATCCTCGTACACTCGCACCATCCTACCCACACCAGGGACAGCGTACAATTTCACCGAGCTAATTAACCTACAAACCTGTACGTCTTTGGAGCGTGGGAGGAAACGGGGGCACCTGTAGGACGCCTACGCAGTCACTGGGAGAACGTGCAAACTCCGTACAGACAGCACCTGATCGAACCTGGGTCTCTGGCGCTGTGAGGCAGTGACTCTACCGCTGCGCCACCGTGCCGCCCATTGTAGCGGTGAAGAGGTGGGGTCACCCGGGGGTCAGATGCTGGGCCTGGATCAACGAAAGCCATGTCAGGCGTTCAAAGGCTAAATCCCCCGAAAATCCCCAAGGCCCGTTGCCATGCCAACCCGATGAACAAACTGAGTACAATTTACACTCCAGACAAAAGTATTCCTTGTGGCCTCCGCTGACCCCCAGTCCAATGAGTTCAGACTCCAGTGCTCCCATTGAGCTATCTTCATTCAGCGCATTCCTTACCCTGATTCACCGTGAGGAGCCAGCTGTGTTATGAACAGGCCTTGCTCAAATACAAACCGTCGAAACCCTGTCCCACTGTACGAGTTCATTCCAAGACCTCTCTCCCGAGTTTGCCCCGATTCCAACTCGGAGATTTACGGTAATGGCCACTCGTCGGTACTCGGGGCTCTCGTGGACATTTTTCATCACATTGAAAAATCTTCACCAGTCTTCCCGTGCTTGCCTGCCATTAGCGAGTCTTCCCGCGTACCTGCGTTAGCGTTACGAGCCGCTAACAGACGTCCCCGAGCTCCGACGTACCCACTACGTTCATTCTCCGTGCTTACCACGAGTTTGATTTTTTTTTAAACTCGGGAGAGCTCTTGGAATGAACTCGTACTGTGGGACAGGGCCACTACACTTCAGGCTGTCGTTCTAAACAGTGCAAGTGAGATCGCAGGTCAGAAACACAATTCCAGAACCTATTGGGATTCACAAAATGGATCAGAATTGAGTTAGTTGTCGTAATCTCAGTTTATCGTATTGCATTTAGTCTCGTTGGAGTTACAGCACGGAAACAGGCCCTTCGGCCCACCAAGTCCACTCCGACCATCGAAGGAAGGAACTGTAGATGCTGGTTTGAACTGAAGATAGACGCAAAAAGCTGGAGTAACTCAGCGGGACAGGCAGCATCTCTGGAGAGAAGGAATGGGTGACGTTTCGTGTCGGGACCCATCCTCAGACAATGGCCTCGACCCGAAACGTCACCCATTCCTTCTCTCCAGTGATGCTGCCTGTCCCGCTGAGTTACTCCAGATTTTTGTGTCACACTAGTTCTATGTTATCCCACTTTCTCATCCACCCCCCCCACACACATACTAGGGGGCAATTTAACCCACAAACCCGCACGTCTTTGGGATGTGGGTTGGGGGCCAGTGCACCTGGAGGAAACCCACGCAGTCACAGGGAGAACGTGCAAACACCACATAAACAGCGCTCAAGGTCAGGATCGAAGTTTGGTCTCTGACACAGTGAGGCAGCAACTCTACCGCTGCATTTATGTGTGTGCAGGGAGTGGGTGGAAAAGTGGGATAACTAGTGCAAACGGGTGATCGATGGTCAGCATGGACTCGATGGGCTGAAGGGCCTATTTCCATGCTGTATCTCTAAACTGAACCAAACTAAATAGACCGTAGTTCGTCGGAAGGAACTGTAGATGCCAGTTTACACTGAAGATGGACACAAAATGCTGGAGTAACTCAGCGAGACAGACAGCATCTCTGGAGAGAGGGAATGGGTGACGTTTCTGGTCGAGACCCTTCATCAGACTGACTGATGTCTTAAGAGTCTCAACCCAAAACGTCACCCGTTCCTTCTCACCGGAGATGCCGCCTGTCCCGCTGAGTTACTCCAGCATTTTGTGTTTAAATAGCCCAAAGCCTTGTTACAAAAATGCCCCGGTTGATACTGCCCGCTACATTCCTGCAATTCCAGACAACATTGGAACAAGCATCTTTGGAGACCCTTTTAGGAGGGCAGGGCTTTTAATCCACCTCCGATTCAGCTGGCAGTGTATTCAGGGTGGAACACTACCTACTGAGGGCAAATGTAATGAAAGCTGTTATCTTGAAGAAAGCCAGGGTGGTGTGGTTAGATGGAAGAATGTGTTATATATGCAAGGCCACATTCCTCAGCCGGCTGGGAATGTTATTACTTTAGAAAGTGCCTGGGTTTTGACAGTGAGGTCTTCATCACTAATTACTTGCCAGGGCTGAGAGAAGGTTAATTGATGCATGCTGCCAAGGAATACAATGCACCTGTGCCTTATACACAGGGGCACCTGCTCTGAACAGCAGCCAACATCATCAAAGACTCTGAACTCGAAACTTCAAGTAACCCTTGCATCCCCTCTCTCTCAGTCCAAGTCAGGCGCAAAGTAACATTAGCAAATTTGCAGATGACACAAAGCTGGGTGGCAGTGTGAACTGTGAGGAGGATGCAGGGTGACTTGGACAGGTTGGGTGAGTGGGCAGATGCATGGCAGATGAAGTTTAATACGGATAAATGTGAGGTTATCCACTTTGGTGGCAAAAACAGGAAAGCAGATTATTATGTAAAAGGTGTCAAGTTGGGAAAAGGGGAAGTACAACGGGATCTGGGGGTCCTTGTTCATCAGTCACTGAAAGTAAAGCATGCAGGTACAGCAGGCAGTGAACAAATTGAATGGCATGTTGGCCTTCATAACTAGAGGAGTTGAATATAGGAGCAAAGAGGTCCTTCTGCAGTTGTACAGGGCCCTAGCGAGACCACCCTTGGAGTATTGTGTGCAATTTTGGTCTCCAAATTTGAGGAAGGACATTCTTGCTATTGAGGGAGTGCAGCGTAGATTCACAAGGTTAATTCCCAGGGTGGCGGGACTGTCATATTTTGATAGAATGGAGCGGCTCGGCTTGTACACTCTAGAGTTTAGAAGGATGAAAGGGGATCTCATTAAAACATATAAGATTGTTAAGTGCTTGGACATGCTAGAAGCAGAAAACATGTTCCCGATGTTGGGGGAGTCCAGAACCAGGGACCACAGTTTAAGAATAAGGAGTAAGCCATTTAGAACGGAGATGAGGAAATACTTTTTCACAGAGAGTTGTGAGTCTGTGGAATTCTCTGCCTCAGAGGGCGGTGGAGGCCGGCTCTCTGGATGCTTTCAAGAGAGAGTTAGAGAGAGCTCTTAAAGATAGCGGAGTCAAGGGATATGGGGTCTGATTCCGTCTGCAATGATTCTATCGTGCACTACCATCTTCTCACCATGTGGTGGCAGAACCGAGCAGTTGTGAAACCATCGATACATGGACCAGTCTCTTCTAAGTAACCACTGCCAAAAGTCAAGTCAAGTCAAGTCAAGTCAAGTTTATTTGTCACATACACATACGAGATGTGCAGTGAAATGAAAGTGGCAATGCTCGCGGACTTTTGTGCAAAAGACAAACAACCAAACAAACTATAAACACAATCATAACACACATATTCTTTTACATAATAAATAATGGAAGGAAAAACGTTCAGTAGAGTTAGTCCCTGGTGAGATAGGAGTTTACAGTCCGAATGGCCTCTGGGTAGAAACTCCTTCTCAACCTCTCTGTTCTCACCGCATGGCAACGGAGACGTTTGCCTGACCGTAGCAACTGGGACACGAAACTGTGGTTAGATTAATTATTTTATATCAGAGCTCTGGAATTTCCTTCATTTTATGTTAATATTTATAATAAAACTATTTTTTTGCCTTTGTCGGCACAGTAGTAGAGTTGCTGCCTCACAGCGCCAGATACCCGGGTTCGATCCTGACTCCTGGGGTGCTGTCTGTACGGAGTTTGCACGTACCCCCCCGTGACCCGCCTGGGTTTTCTCCGAGATTTTCGGTTTCCTCCCAAACTCCGAAGACATGCAGGTTTGTAGGTTAATTGGCTTGGTATCATTGTAAATTGTCCCTAGCGTGCAGGGATCGATGGTCAGCACGGACTTGGTGGGCCGAAGGGCCTGTTTCTAAAAAAAATTTACTTAGCATTCATAGCAAAAGGATTTGAGTATAAGAGCAGGGAGGTTCTACTGCAGTTGTACAGGGTCTTGGTGAGACCACACCTGGAGTATTGGATGCAGTTTTGGTCTCCTAATCTGAGGAAGGACATTCTTGCCATAGAGGGAGTACAGAGAAGGTTCACCAGACTGATTCTGGGATGTCAGGACTTTCATACGAAGAAAGACTGGATAGACTCGGCTTGTACTCGCTAGAATTTAGAAGATTGAGGGGAAGATCTTATAGAAACTTACAAAATTCTTAAGGGGTTGGACAGGCTAGATGCAGGAAGATTGTGCCCGATGTTGGGGAAGTCCAGAACAAGGGGTCGGAGTAAGGTATAAGGTCTGAAGAAGGGTTTCGGCCCGAAACGTTGCCTATTTCCTTCGCTCCATAGATGCTGCTGCACCCGCTGAGTTTCTCCAGCTTTTTTGTGTACCTTCGATTCTCCAGCATCTGCAGTTCCTTCTTAAACCCAGAACAAGGGGTCACAGTTTAAGGATAAGGGGGAAATCTTTTAGGACCGAGATGAGAAAATTATTTTTCACACAGAGAGTGGTGAATCTCTGGAATTCTCTGCCACAGAAGGTAGTTGAGGCCACAGTTCATTGGCTATATTTAAGAGGGAGTTAGATGTGGCCCTTGTGGCTAAAGGGATCAGGGGGTATGGAGAGAAGGCAGGAACGGGATACTGAGTTGGATGATCAGCCATGATCATATTGAATGGCGGTGCAGGCTCGAAGGGCCGAATGGCCTCTACTCCTGCACCTAATTTCTATGTTTCTATGTTACACACCAGCACGTCTTTGGAAAGTGGGAGGATGGCCCACCCACGCAGGTCACAGGGAGAACGCGCAAACTCCACTCCGACAGCGCCCGAGGTCAGGATCGAACCCCGGGGGGTCTCTGCGGCTGTGAGGCAGCAGCACTACCTGCTGCGTCACCGCCTCCGCATTCGCTAACTCTGACAGGAGGACGACTGCAAAAGAGAGAGAGTTTCAGAAGGCGAACGCAAAATGCTGGAGTAACTCAGCGGGACAGGCAGCATCTCTGGAGAGAAGGAATGGGTGATATGTTTTGAGCCGAGACGCTTTTTCAGACTGAGTGTCAGTGGAGAGGGAGACATGGAGATAAGGAAGTGTAAGGGGTTAAAAGAGATGGAGAGCGAGGGAGAATGCAGGAGAAGGTGTCAACTAAGATATAATGCAAGGTAGATATGCTGGAGAAACTCAGCGGGTGCAGCAGCATCATCTATGGAGCGAAGGAAATAGGCAAAGTTTCCTATTTCCTTCCTGAAGGGTTACGGGCCGAAACGTTGCCTATTTCCTTCGCTCCATAGATGCTGCTGCACCCGCTGAGTTTCTCCAGCACTTTTGTCTACCTTCAATGTTCATCATGCTGGGGTGTAAGTTGAAGAAGGCAGGTGTGCAGTGGTTAATGCAGCCTTGTCTGACATGGGTCAGTCTGGTCGAGCCACTCATCACCAATCCCAAACCTATATGGTTCAATGTGGGTAAAAAGTCTGCTATTTGGATGATGTTCTGCAGCTCAGGAATCCTTCAAGACGTGATTGATTTCGCTTCTCTGTACAAATGGTCTCTGGTTTAAAATTCTTAGAAAGGTCCACATTCCAACTCACAGACTGTGCCACACCCCTTGATAAAACAAGATGTCTGGCCCTTCACAATCTTTTTTCCTGAGCACCATTCACGGTGAATATTTGCTTTGAGTGATTGGAAGATACAGGATGGAAACAGGCCCTTCAGCCCACCGAGTCCGTGCTAACCATCGATCACCCACTCACTCTAGGGTAGACAAAAATCTCAGCGGGTGAGGCAGCGTCTATGGAGCGAAGGAATAGAGGTGACGTTTTGGGTCGCGACCCTTCTTCGGACTGAGAGACAAGGGGAGAGGGAAATGAGAGATATGGAAGGGTAGGGTGTGAAAAACAAGAGATCAAAGGGGACAAAGGGCAAGGAAAATGTGGAATAGATCATTGTTAACCTAGGGGAAGACTTTCAAGACTTTCAGTCTGATGAAGGGTCTCGACCTGAAATGTTACCTGTTCCTTTTCTCCACAGAGATGCTGCCTGTCCCGCTGAGTTACTCCAGCCCTCTCTGTGTCCATTGTC
>NC_073402.1:28953644-29021144 GCF_028641065.1 Leucoraja erinaceus | reverse complement strand
GAGGATGGGGTTGAGAGGGAGTGATCGTGGTACATCAGCCAATGATTGACTGGTGCAGTAGACTTGATGGGCCGAATGGCCTAATTCTGCTCACCATATGGCCCTTCGAGCCAGCACAGCCATTCAATGTGATCACGGCTGATCATCCCCAATCAGTACCCCGTTCCTGCCTTCTCCCCATATCCCCCGACTCCGCTATTTTTAAGAGCCCTATCTAGCTCTCTCTTGAAAGCATCCTGAGAACCTGCCTCCACGGCCCTCTGAGGCCGAGAATTCCACAAACTCACCAATCTCTGTGAGAAAAAGTGTTTCCTCGTCTCCGTTCTAAATGGCTTACTCCTTATTCTTAAACTGTGGTTCCTGGTTCTGGACTCTCACAACACCGGGAACATGTTTCCTGCCTCTAGCGTGTCCAAGCCCTTACCAATCATATATGTTTCAATGAGATTCCCTCTCATCCTTCTAAACTCCAGAGTGTACAAGCCCAGCTGCTCCATTCTCTCAGCATATGACAATCCCGCCATCCCGGGAATTAACCTTGTAAACCTAGGCTGCACTCCCTCAATAGCAAGAATGACCTTCTTCAAATGCGGGGACCAAAACTGCACACAACACTCCAGGTGTGGTCTCACTAGGGCTCTGTACAACTGCAGAAGGACCTCTTCGCTCCTATATTTAGACCGCGTCTGAGGTCAGGATTGAACCGGGTCCCTGGCGCTGCGAGGCAGCATCTATACCCACTGCACCACTTACACAAAAATGCGATCCATTCTCGACAAGTACAATCCTAAGGTGTTGTTTGATGTTTTAAACGTTGAGTTATTTTGTCTACACTGTTATTACATTTTTGATCAAAGCCTCACATTCTTTTCTTTGAACGAGATACCGACTGCCAATTGCAGAATAACTAGAAGAGCAGAACTAGATATGGTAACATTATGATTCAGTTACTGGGCTAATATCCAGATGCATAGACCATTGATTCATGGACATGAGCAAACGTCCTATGACAGGGAACAGGGGAATTTTAATTCAGGTTATTGAATACAGCTGGAATTTCTTTCTTACAGTGAAACTAGTATCTATAGGGTGGCATGGTGGCGCAGCGGTAGAGTTGCTGCCTTACAGCGCCAGAGACCTGGGTTCGATCCTGACTACGGGTGCTGTCTGTGGGGAGTTTGCACGTTCTCCCCGCGACCTGCGTCGGCTTTTTCCAGGATCTCTGGTTTCCTCCCACACTCCAAAGACGTGCAGGTTTGCAGGTTAATTGGCTTGGTGTAAATGTATATTGTCCCCAGCGTGTGTAGGATGGTGTTCACATGAGGGGGTCACTGGTCGGCACGGGTCATGTGGGACGAAGGGCCTCTTTCCGTGCTGTATCTCTAAACTAAAAAAACGAGTCCTATGTTAAACCCACTTTCCCCATCCACTCCCTACACTCCAGGGGTAATTTACAGAGACCAATTAACCTACAAACCCACACTTCTTTGGAATGTGGGAGGGAACCGGAGGAATCCCACGCAGTTGCAGGGAGTCAAGTCACGTCAATTTTATTTCTATAGCACATTTAAAAACAACTCTCGTTGACCAAAGTGCTTTACATCAGTGCAGGGAGAGCATGCAAACTCCACACAGACAGCATGAACGAGCCTGGGTTTCTAACGGTGCGAGGCAGCAACTCTACCAACTGCGCCGATATGCAACTCCCTAGATGATAAATCCCTGCGTCTCTGCCACCAAATATGATTAGTCGACATCGGGGGGGAATTCTTCAAAGGGAATTATCAGCAGTTTGTGTTTGAAGCTGGAGCAGCTGAATTGATAAAAAGACGAGTTCAATGTCTTTGCTGCCAGTATTGTTCACTTAAAGATTCTGGGTTGGCTTCTGTCTGACTGGCACGTATGGCACACTGCCATAGCTAACGCATGAGGCCTGGCCAGAGACACAGACTGAGAGAAAGTTAGTTACTCACCTATCCACTCCCTCTACAGATGCTGGAAATAGACACAAAGCGCTGGAGTAATTCAACAAGTCCAGCAGCATCTCTGGAGAAAAGGAATAGGTGACATTTCAGTGCCCGACCTGTGGAGTTACTCCAGCATTTTGTGTTTATCTTTGGTGTAAACCAGCATCTGTAGCTCCTTCCTACGCAGATACCACCTGACCCACTGAGTTACTCCAGTATTTTACATCTTTGCTTTATCCACGTTTAGTTTAGTTTAGAGATACTGCACAGAAACAGGCCCTTCAGCCCAGCAACCCATCGACCAGCGATCACCCCGTACACTAGCACTATCCCACACACTAGGGACGATTTGCAATTTTTACGGAACCTCCAAACCTGCAAGTCTTTGGAGTGTGGGAGGAAACCGGAGCACCCGGAGAAAACCCACGAGGTCACGGGGAGACGGTACATAGAAACATAGAAAATAGGTGCAGGAGTAGAGGCCATTCGGCCCTTCGAGCCTGCACCGCCATTCAATATGATCATGGCTGATCATCCAATTCATTATCACATCCCTGCCTTCTCTCCATACCCCCTGATCCCTTTAGCCACAAGGGCCACATCTAACTCCCTCTTAAATATAGCCAATGAACTGTGGCCTCAACTACCTTCTGTGACAGAGAATTCCACAGATTCACCACTCTCTGTGTAAGAAATGATTTTCTCATCTAGGTCCTAAAAGATTTCCCCCTTATCCTTAAACTGTGTGACCCCTTGTTCTGGACTTCCCCAACATCAGGAATAATCTTCCTGCATCTAGCCTGTCCAACCCCTTAAGAATTTTGTAAGTTTCTATAAGATCCCCCCTCAATCTTCTGAATTCTAGCGAGTACAAGCCGAGTCTATCCAGTCTTTCTTCACATGAAAGTCCTGCCATCCCAGCGAACTCCGGCACAGAGGTAGAGCTACTGCCTCACAGCGCCAGAGACCCAGGTTCAATCCTGACCACGGGTGCTGTCTGTACAGAGTTTGTACGTTCTCCCCGTGACCGGCGTGGGTTTGTGGGGATCGCTGGTCGGTACGGACTCGGTGGGCCGAAGGGCCTGTTTCTGATCTGTATCTCTAAACTAAACTAAACTAAACTATCAAACTATAACTTTGCCACTTCTATGCGAGGTCAGATGATTCTCTAGTTCACCTCATTGGAGACCCGCAGAATATCTTCAATCGGACTTTACTGGACATCATCTTGCTCTAAATGTTATATCCGTGATCCTATATAATAATAATAATAATATCTTTCATTGTCATTGCACATAGGTGCAACGAGATTTGGTATGCAGCTTCCATCTGATATCATAACATAAATAACTAATAAAATTTGGATTTAGATATTGATATCCCGAGAACATGGATTGTAAAAAGAACAGTAAAACAGGCAAAACAGTTCAACAGACTAAAGTGCAGATGTGTCTGTGCAACGTGACCATCCGAGGGAGACAGTCCAGGGGGGGTGGGGGGCACTCAGCAGGGCCGGTTCAGAGCCGCTATAGCTCTGGGAATGAAGCTGTTCCTGAGTCTGGAGGTTCGGGCGTAGAAGGCCTTGTTCACGGTGGATGGCCCGAACTACACGATCATGTGTAGTTCAGTTTTATAATCTTTTCGCCGATTGTTTAAGATCATAAGTTCAAAAATGATAGGAGCAGAATTAGCCCATCAAGTCTACTCCGCCATACAATCTATCTTTCCCTCTCAAGCCCATTCTCCTGCCTTCTCCCCATAACCCCTGCCACCCTTTTGTGTCTGTCTTTAGCTAAAAGCTTTGAGTCTGAAGAAACATCCGAACCCAAAATGTCTCCTGGCCATTCCCTCCACTGATGCACCCGTAATAATCAAGAATCTATCAATCTCTGCCTTAAAATTATCCACTGACTTGGTATGGCATGCGACAAGAAGCTTTTCAATGAACATCAGTACATGTGACAAAATAAACTAAACAGAACCACTCATTCAAGTCAAGTCAAGTTTATTTGTCACATACACATACGAGATGTGCAGTGAAATGAAAGTGGCAATGCTCGCGGACTTTTGTGCAAAAAGACAAACAACCAAACAAACTATAAACACAATCATAACACACATATTCTTTTACATAATAAACAATGAGTAGAGTTAGTCCTTGGTGAGATAGGCGTTTACAGTCCGAATGGCCTCTGGGAAGAAACTCCTTCTCAACCTCTCCGTTCTCACCGCATGGCAACAGAGGCGTTTGCCTGACCAGTCCAGCTGGAACAGTCCGTTGCAGGGGTGGAAGGGGTCTCTCATGATATTGTTGGCTCTGGAGTTGCACCTCCTGATGTATAGTTCCTGCAGGGGGGGGCAAGTGAAGTTCCCATAGTGCGTTCGGCCGAACGCACTACTCTCTGCAGAGCCTCTTGTCCTTGGCAGAGCAATTCCCAAACCAGATGGTAATGTTCCCGGACAAGATGCTTTCCACCGCCGCTGCGTAGAAGCCCTGGAGGATCCTCGGAGACACTCTGAATTTCTGAGGTGGAGATGTGGACTCCCAGATATTTAAAACAGTTCACCCTATCCACAGGATCCCCATTTATCCTCAATGGAGTGTACGTCCTCGGATGATGTGCCCTCCTAAAGTCCATGATCAGCTCCTTCGTTTTTTTTTGATGTTCAAGAGGAGGCTGTTATCCTGGCACCAGAGTGCTAGACCAGCCACCTCCTCCTGGTAGGCCTTCTCGTCGTTGTCTGAGATCAGGTCCACCATCAGGAAGGAGTAAGTGGAGGTGGCTGAGGTAGTGCTGGTACTGGTGAACAAGCTCACAATCATTGCAGCATTGACTGGAAGGAGGGCCAGTGTAAACAGTGAGATTGATATTAAACAAGGTCCCAGTAAAGAGCCACTACCTCACAGCGCCAGAGACCCAGGTTCGATCCCGTCCTCGGGTGCTGTCTGTGTGAAGTTTGCGCCTTCTCCCCGTGACCTGTGTGGGTTTCCTCCCACATCCTAAAGTCAAGTCAAGTCACTTTTATTTCTATAGCACATTTATAAAACAACTCTCGTTGGCCAAAGTGCTTTACATTGGTGGAGGTACTAACGTTATACAACAGTGGTTCATAGATTATGTACATACATAAATACATACATATAGCCCTCACTCAGAGGACGTCAAGAAAGGCTTGGGAGTGGCGATGAGTTTTAAGTCTCGACTTAAAGGAGTCGATGGAGGGGGCAGTTCTGATGGGAAGGGGGATGCTGCTGTTCCACAGTCTAGGAGCTGCAACCACAAAGGCGTGGTCTCCCCTGAGCTTATGCCCAGACCGCGGGATGTTCAGCAACCCCAAGTCGGCCGATCTGAGGGACCTGGAGGTGGTGTGGTGGGTGAGAAGACTTTTGATGTAGGTGGGGGCAAGCCCGTTAAGGGCTTTGTAGACATAGAGGAGGATCTTGAAATTTATTCGGAACTGTACGTGCGGGTTTGTTGGTTAACTGCTGCTAGTGTGTAGGGAGTGGAACAGCATAAATGTGTTGTGAGCAGGTGGCCGGCATGGACTTAGTGGGCCGAAAGGCCTGTTCCCATGCTGCATCTTTCAACTAGTTTAGTTTAGTTCACGGTTTATTGTCACGTGTACCGAGGTACAGTGAAAAGCTTTTGTTGCGCGCTAACCAGTCAGCGGAAAGACAACATATGATTCCAATCCAGCCGCCTACTGGACATGTTACAAAGAATGCAGTTAGACTAAACCCAACTAAACTACATTACAGCAGTGCCCGCACATAACAAATACTTCATTGGCTGTGTGTTTGCAAATGATGGAGGGGAATGGAGAGGTGCTATGGAAAGACAAGTCTTTCCTTATATGTAGAGTTAGTGGCCTGTAAGAAGATAAATTAAAAGGTGCTCCCAGTATAATTACAGACTTGCACTAATCTTTCCCTCGGGGGAAAAGCCATGAGCATTCACGCCCTTTTGCACATTAAGCCACTTTCACATTCCAGCTTAGTCTAGCTTAGTTTAGATACCACCACAATTCCGAAACGTTGCCCATTTTCTTCGCTCCATGGATGCTGCTGCACCCGCTGAGTTTCTCCAGCACTTTTGTCTACCAACAAAAAACAAGTGCTCCCCAAAGTCCGGGGAGGTTGTGTGTGTGTGTGTGTGTGTGTTTCCCTCCACATACGCTCACTTCCTCCGGCACTTTGTGTTTTGTTTTCGCCTTGGGTTTAGTGAGGCCTGGTGTGGCCTGAATGAGTCGCTCCTGGTGGTGAGGCTCCTTCTGTGCGGTTGGTGGAGGAAGAGGAGGGGAAGGGAAAGGGAGGGGAGTTGAGGATTTACTGCAGCCGCATGTGTAATGCCTGGAGGATTAGTGAAATTCCAGCGGCCGCAAGTATCTCTTCAGGCACCCGCCCCACCCCCCCGCCTCCTTGCGCGAAATCCCTGCTGATCAAAGATCCGCTCTATGATCTTTGCTGCTGATTCCCAGAAACAAAATAGCAGGCGGATGGTAAGAGAGAGGGGTGGGATTGTAACGTGACCAAAATTACCATTACCGTTTACAGCGAAGATCGCAGGGCGGGCGCCCTGGTGCAAATCGCTACAATCAGTCGCTCTTAAATTCACCAAAAGTATCAAGTCTTAGATATTTAACATTAACTTAAAACAGAGCAAGACATTTCAGCTGAGTATTACACTGCTGAATGCCTGGACACACAGGAAAAGTGTTTGCACAGTTTTTGAACTGTAAATATGAATAAAGTTGATTTTGGGAGAAAAATAAATAACGACAGATGCGACCACTATTGAGTACATAGACACTGAAAACGTATGAGGAGTTTTTGCAGTTTATGTGGCAAATATGAATGTAGTCATTTTTGGGGGGAAATAACAACAGGTTCGAACTACCGAGTAGGACTGTTGAACACATAGACACTAAGAATGCATGAAGCGTTTCTCAACTTGTTTTTATGTCGTAAATATGAATAAGTTTAGTTTGGGTAGAAATAAGGATAGATGCGAAAACTACTGAACATGAAGCACGGATACAAAACGCTGGCGTAACTAGTGAATGCACAGACGAGGAGAGTGTTGGAGACTTTGCACGATCTGTTTGCGTTGCGAACATGAATAAAGTCGAGTTTTTTTTAACATTTCAACGCGGGCGTGCAACAAAAAAAAACTGACCGCAAAACGACTGGGAATTGTTGGCGATGCAGGAGTCCCTGTGGCTTTTACGTGGAGAGCAGGAATGAATGGGATTGATTTTGCACGTAGGGAGGGAGGGGAGAGGAGGAGGAGGGGGAGGGGGTGTGGAGGGGAGGGGACGGAGGAGGAAGGGGGTGGGAGAGGGAAGGGAGGGGGAGGAGTGGAAAGGGTGGGGGTGGGGGGGGGGGGGTGTGGAGGGAGGGAGTAAAGGTATCGAGGGAGGGAGGAGGAAGGGGGGGAGGAGGAAGGGGATGGGAGTAGAGGAAGGGGTGGGGTGGGGGGGAAGGGAGTGGAGTGGGAGGGGGAGGGGGTGGAGGGAGGGAGGAGGAAGGGGGTGGAAGGGGAGGGAGGGGAGGGAGGAGGAGGAGGGGTGGGAAGGGAGGGGTGGAGTGGAAAGGGGGGGGATTGGAGGGAGGGGGAAAGGAGGGAGGGAGGAAGGAGGGGGAGGGAGTGGAGGGAGGGGAAGGGGGAGGAAGGGAGTGGCTGGAGTGGGGGAAGGGAGGGAGGGAGGGAGTGGAGGGAGGGGGAAGGGGAGGGGAGGAAGGAGGAGGGAAGGGAAGGAAGGGGTGGAATGGAGCAAAGATCTAGATGTTTGGAGTGGAGGGAGGTGTAGAAACTGCAATCCACACTCGGGACTTGGGACTAAGTGTGGGAGAAACAATGGCGTTGAGAAGAGTTCCGCTGGCTGGCTGGCTGTACAGGGGCCTCCTGAGCCCCAGACTCGGCGCTTCCTGCAGGCGGCTCGGGCTCCGTGTTGTTGCAATCTCTTCTCCGGGGGGGGGGGGAGGGGCCGCCCCCGGGCGCAGCCAATCGCCAGCCGCCCTGGTTCATGGCAGGTCCATATAAGGGCACGGATGACGTCAGGGGCTGCCCCCGGGCGCAGCGCGCAGCCAATGGCCGGCCGCCCATGCTAATGACAGCTCCTTATATGGGCACGGGTGACGTCAGCGCTTCGGGAGGCCGGGGCTTTCGCACGCATTCACCTTTCATTGTTGCAATCCGCATTCAGGCTGGGAGACTGGGAACTGGGACCTTGGAGCTGGTGGCTGGGAATTGGGTTTGAGAGCTTGGAACTGGGTCTGGGGAGAGATGTGATGAGATGTGTTGAACAACCCCCCTCCCCCCTCCCCAACTCTCTCACATCAAGGGGAGGGGGACAAAAAGTACTTCGCTAGGACTTTTACCAAGAAGGCGATCGAAAGGGAGTTTTAAAAAAACAAGTAGTGGCACCCGGCTCTCCTAAAGACTTGTTTCCAGAGTTTAAGGTAAGAGAACAAAACTGCTTCACTGGCGCTGTAAGTTTTGCGAGCTAAGTGTGTCTGTGTGTGTGTGTGTGTTTCTAACCAGTGCTCAGGGCAGGTGAGGAAGGAGCAGAGAGAAAAGGCTGGGAGGTCGGAGGCAAGGAGAGGTGGGGAGAAATTGGGCAAGGAAGGTAGGGCAGGTGGGGGCAGAGAGAGGGGGAAGAGAAGAGTTGAAAAGGCAGCGACGAGGGAGACCAGGAGATTGGAAGGGGCAAGAGTGGATAGAGAGAGAGAGGGGGGAACGGGCAAATGGAAGACAGGTTGGGACAGAAAGAGGGGAAAAAGTGTAAAGGGGAGACAAGGAGAGGGGAGAGAGAAAGTCAATTGTGGAGCAATACAGGGGGAAAGAGAAGGGTGGAATAGCAGGGAGAGGAATGGTTGTACGTGGAGAAGGACGAGAAGGATCTACAGAGTGGAGGAATGGAGCGGGGGGTGACCGGGCAGGAGAGGGGAAGAAAACCGTGAGAAGGCAGGGAGGCGGAAAGGGAGAGAGGGACGAGGGTGAGGGGGGAAAGTAAGCGAGAGGGGGAGTGGGTCAAAGGGGGTGACAGCGAGCGGGCCGGCGGGGGGAAGGCGGCAGCTTCCCGGGTGTCTCGCAGCAGCCAGGCCACTAGTTCCCAGCGCAGCCGGCCGGCGTGCGGGGACCACAGGGTTAAACCACCGGCATTCCTCTTCCTCCCCGGCTCCTCCACAAGTGACTGCGGCAGGAAAGTCCCGGGGAAAAAAAAAGTTCTGCTGCAGTAGAGAGAGGGCGAGGTCTGCCAATGACGGCGGAATAAAATATTGTACCGGATTCCAGCGTTCCCCAATGCGCACACACACACACACACTCACTCTCTGTAGACCTGTGTGTGTGTGTTCTCTCTCTCACTCACTGTGGATCCCTGTGTGTGTGTGTGTATAGCCGCATAGTGGGCCCAGTAGCATTGTACCGTGCGACACTGCCTCTGCAGAACAGCTAGCAGATGCAGCAAGCGTTTGGCGCAGTCGTTGCCGGCCGGTTTCTTCTCTCCCCCCCCCCCCCCCCCCCCCCCCCCCCCCCCCTCCATTGTCCGAGTGAACTGGGACGCGATATGGTGTCCGCAGTTTGGGTGAAGGGGCAAGAGATGGCGAGTGAAACCTCTTCCCCCTGGCCGTCACATTTCATTTCAGTGTCGGTTCCATCAAACTGCAGTAGACGGCAGTCTGAAGGAAGGTCAGTCTGAAGAAGGGTTTCGGCCCGAAACGTCGCCTATTTCCTTCGCTCCATAGATGCTGCTGCACCCGCTGAGTTTCTCCAGCATTTTTGTGTACCATCAAACTGCAAACGTGTTTCAATAACCTTGAAGCCTTTATAATCAGAGGAATCGAATATAGGAGCAAAAAGGTCCTTCTGCAGTTGCACAGAGCCCTAGTGAGACCACGCCTGGAGTATTGTGTGCAGTTTTGGTCCCCCCAATTTGAGGAAGGACATTTTTGCTATTGAGGGAGTGCAGCGTTGGTTTACAAGGTTAATTCCCGGGATGGCGGGACTGTCATATGCTGAGAGAATGGAGCAGCTGGGCTTGTACACTCTGGAGTTTAGAAGGATGAGAGGGCATCTCATTGAAACATACAAGATGTTAAGGGCTTGGACACGCTAGAGGCAGGAAACATGTTCCCGATGTTGGGGGGGGGGTCCAGAACCAGGGGCCACAGTTTAACAATAAGGAGTAAGCCATTTAGAACGGAGACGAGGAAACGCTTTTTCTCACAGAGAGTGGCGAGTCTGTGGAATTCTCTGCCTCAGTGGAGGCAGGTTCTCTGGATGCTTTCAAGAGAGAGCTAGATAGGGCTCTTAAAAATAGTGGAGTCAGGGGATATGGGGAGAAGGCAGGAATGGGGTATTGATTGGGGATGATCAGCCATGATCACATTGAATGGCGGTGCTGGCTCGAAGGGCTGAATGGCCTCCTCCTGCACCTATTGTCTATTGAGATGTCTGTTCCTCTTGTACACTATCTAGTGTCGTCCAATTACCCTGGAGTCATTTTACTCCTCCAGTTTCCTCCAACCTATCCACTACATGTAAAACAAAATATCCTTCAAAGGTTCACTAATGCAGATACATTTGTGCCCATTAACAAACAAGGTTCTAGATCAAAGATAGGGCACAAAATGCTGGAGTAACTCAGAGGGTCAGGGAGTTCCTTCCTACACATGGTTCTAAATCATCCCGGGATGACTGCACAGTGACACGAAAAATATGTCCCATGGTTACTGACTCCAGGATATCCTCAATTAATACTATAATTATGGGGAGATTTGCATAAGCTTCCTGTAAAGACTCTATCCCCCAACTCCCAATTCCTCCATCTACGCCGCATCTGCATCGAGGATAAGGTTTTCCGTACTAGATCATCGGAGATGTCCTCATTCTTTAGGAAATGGGGGCTCCCCTCTTCCATTATAGATGAGGATCTCGCTAGGGTCTCCTCAATATCCCGCAGCAGCACCGCTCCAGCTCCCCCTTCCCCCCCCATTCCCCCCCCCCCCCCCCCCCCCCCCCCCCCTCCATATACCCGATTCGCAACAAGGACAGAGTTCCACTTGTCCTCACCTAACACCCCATCGGCTGTTGCATACAGCATATAATCCTCCAACATTTTTGCATATAATCACCAGCATGTAATCATAGAAACATAGAAAATAGGTGCAGGAGTAGGTCATTCGGCCCTTCGAGCCTGCACCGCCATTCAATATGATCATGGCTGATCATCCATCTCGGTATCCTGTACCTGCCTTCTCTCCATACCCCCTGATCCCTTTAGCCACAAGGGCCACATCTAACTCCCTCTTAAATATAGCCAATGAACTGTGGCCTCAACTACCTTGTGTCGCAGAGAATTCCACAGATTCACCACTCCCTGTGTGAAAACTGTTTTCCTCATCTCGGTCCTAAAAGATTTCCCCCTTATCCTTAAACTGTGACCCCTTGTTCTGGACTTCCCCAACATCGGGAACAATCTTCCTGCATCTAGCCTGTCCAACCCCTTAAGAATTTTGTACGTTTCTATAAGATCCCCCCTCCAACACTGCCACTACTGGCCACATCTTCCCATCTCCACCCCTTTCTGCTTTCCGCAGAGACCGTTCTCTCTGTCCCCTCGGTGGCGGGGAGAAAGTACAAACTCCGCACTGACAGCACCCGTAGTCGGGATCGAACCAGTGTCTCTAGTGCTGTGGGCGCTGTAAGGCAGCAACTCTACCGCT
The DNA here is from genome assembly GCF_028641065.1 of Leucoraja erinaceus. NCBI lineage: Eukaryota > Metazoa > Chordata > Chondrichthyes > Rajiformes > Rajidae > Leucoraja > Leucoraja erinaceus. The sequence goes on along the minus strand of NC_073402.1, from coordinate 29,009,447 downwards.
GTGCCACAGTGCTGCCCCAGCGTCCAGTTCAGTTTAGTTTATTGTCAAGTTTATTTGTCACATACACATACCAGATGTGCGGTGAAATGAAAAGTGGCGATGCTCGCGGACTTTGTGCAAAAACAAACAAACAATCAAACTACAAACAAAATGGAACAGAATCACATATTCTTTTAGATATTAAATATTGTGGGCGGAAGGAAAAAGGGAAAATAAAACGCAGTAGAATGATGCAGTAAAGTTAGTCCCTGGTGAGATCGGTGACTGGTGAGTTAACCAGTCAGCGGAAAGACAATACATGATTACAATCGATCCCGTTACCGTGTTTAGATGCATGATAAGTGAATAACATTTAGTGCAAGGTAAAGCCCGATCAAGTACTGTCTGAGGTTCACCAGTGAGGGAGATAGTAGTTCAGCGCTGCTCTCTGGTTGTGGTAGGATGATTCAGTTGCCTGATAACAGCTGGGAAGAAACTGTCTCGCCCCTGCTATGTTGTGTAATTGAGCTAATGGAGGATCGACACTGTGACACAGACAGGCAATGTGTTTATGCATTTAACCAGCATCTAACGCGAGCCAGTCAGTCTGATTCACCCAGCTGCATGTACATTCTTGTCTTATTTACCTGTATATCCTGTTCATTATGCAAAAGAGTAAACTCACCCACACAGCCTAACAACCTACATGTTCATGCCTCTCGCGTCCCTCTCTCCCGACTCTCAGTCTGAAGAAGGGTCTTGACCCGAAACGCCACCAATTCCTTTTGTCCATAGAAGCTGCCTGACCCGTTCTAGTGTGTAGGAAGGAACTGCAGATGCTGGTTTACACCGAAGATAGACCCAAAATGCTGGAGTGACTCAGCGGGTCAGGCGGCATCACTGGAGAGAGGTACTGGATGAATTTTCGGGTCGAGACCCTTCAGACTGTCAGAGAGGGAAGTCTAAAGATATGGAAGAGCAAGGTGTGAAAACGGCATGATCAAAGCAGATGATATTAGCTGAGTTGCTCCTGCTTTCTGTATCCATCTTCAACATTGCTACTACAATTACGAACAGTGAAATCGCTTGGATAGAGTGGATGTGGAGAGGATGTTTCCACTAGTGGGAGAGTCTAGGACTAGAGGCCGTAACCTAAGAATTAAAGGACGAAGAGAAGGAATTTCTTTAGTCAGAGCGAGTTGAATCTGTGGAATTCTTTGCAACAGAATTGATTCATGATGAGTTCGGGTGTCAGGGGAGAAGGCAGGAGAATGGGATTAGGAGGGAGAGATAGATCAGCCATGATTGAATGGCGGAGTGGACTTGATGGGCCGAATGGCCTAATTCTGCAACTATCACGTGATCTTATGACAGTAGACAACAAGTGCAGGAATAGGCCATTCGGCCCTTCGAGCCAGCACCGCCATTCGGCCCTTCGAGCCAGCACCGCCATTCATTGTGATCATGGCAAATCATCCACAATCAGTACTCCGTTCCTGCCTCCTCCCCATATCCCTTGGCTCTGATATCTTTAAGAGCTCGATCTAACTCTCTCTTGAAAGCATCCAGAGAATTGGCCTCCACTGCCTTCTGAGGCAGAGAATTCCACAGATTCACAACTCTCTGGGTGTAAAAGTTTTTCCTCATCTCTGTTCTAAATGGCCAACTCCCTTATTGTTAAACTGTGGCCCCTGGTTCTGGATTCCCCCCCAACATCAGGAGCACGTTTCCTGCATCTACCTTATGAACTTTTTCAGACTCAATATTGATGTGTAGGAAGGAACTGCAGATGCTGGTTAATACTGAAGATGGACACAAAATGCTGGAGTAACTCGGCAGGTCAGGCAGCATCTCTGGAGAAAAAGAATAGGTGGCGTTTCAGTCTGAAGAAGGGTTCTGACCCAAAACATCAGCTATTCATTTTATCCAGAGAATTCTGCCTGACCTGCTGAGTTACTCCAGCACTAGTTGGCAATCTTCAGCTCAACGTTAAGGCAGGCTAGCCAATTGATTTGGGGGCACAAGGAATGGCAGTCGCTGTAATCTTGAATTAATCCCAAAATTAGTGTAAAACTAATCTTGAGTAAATCAGTCTGAGTTTTTACTGAACTTTTGTTCATTGTGTTACCTATCAGTACCACGTTTGCAGACCTGTTTTATAGACAATAGACAATAGGTGCAGGAGTAGGTCATTTAGCCCATCAAGCCAGCACCGCCATTCAATGTGATCATGGCTGATCATCCCCAATCAGTACCCCGTTCCTGCCTTCTCCCCATATCCCCTGACTCTGCTATTTTTAAGAGCCCTATCTAGCTCTCTCTTGAAAGCATCCAGAGAACCTGCCTCCACCGCCCTCTGAGGCAGAGAATTCCACAGACTCGCCACTCTCTGTGAGAAAAAGTGTTTCCTCGTCTCCGTTTTAAATGGCTTACCCCTTATTCCTAAACTGTGGCCCCTGGTTCTGGACTCCCCCAACATCGGGAACATGTTTCCTGCCTCCAGCGTGTTCAAGCCCTTAACAATCATATATGTTTCAATGAGATCCTCCCCTCATCCTTCTAAACTCCAGAGTGTACAAGCCCAGCCGCTCCATTCTCTCAGCATATGACAGACCTTCCATCCCGGGAATTAACCTTGTTTTGCTGCAAGTAAGAATATAATTGGTTCATTTTCGATTTGTATCACAAACTTTCTTGGCTCTCGATCAACTCTTGAAGTGCTGGAGTAACTCAGCGGGTTCGGCAGCATCTGTGGTGGCAATTGAGCAGGTGACGTTTCGGGTCGGGACACTTCTTCAGACTGATTGTACTTGAGGGCGGGGGAAGCTGGAAAAGAGGAATTGGCTGGACAAAGCCTAGCGAAAGATGTTTCCTGCAATGTGAGAATCTCGGGCCAGAAGGCACAGCCTCAGAATAAAAGGACATGCCTTAGAATGGACATGAGGAGGAATTTCTTTAACCAGGAGGTGGCGAATTTGAGGATTTCATTGCCTCGGATGGCGGTGGAGGCCAAGACATTGGGCATTTTTTAGGCAGCGTGGTATTTAGTTTGGAGATACAGCGTGGAAACAGGCCCTTCGGCCCACCGAGTCCGTGCTGACCAGCGATTCCCGCACACTAACACTATCCTACAGGTTATTTTGGAAGGAACTGCAGATGTGGTTTAAACAGAAGATAGACACAAAAATCTGGAGTAACTCGTCGGGACAGGCGGAAACGGAATGGGTGGAGTTTCGGGTCAAGACCCTTCTTCAGACTGAGAGCCGGGGGAAGGGGAAACAAGAGATATAGATGGTGATGTAGAGAGAGAGAGACATATAGAATACATGAATTAGGGAGATGCAAAAAAGTAACAATGAACAAGGAAATTTAGAGCCCACAATGATCTGTTGTTGGCTGTGGTGCTAACGAGTTACACAGACAATGAAACTCAGCAGGACAACAGTGAAACTAGTACGATGACCAGGGTGAGGAAGGGACGGAGAGAGGGGGTTGTAAGCTGTCCGGGCAATCGGTTCTTCATTAGCGGGGACGTCAAAGGCAACAGGGAGAAGACGGGAGAATGGGGTTGAGGGGAGAATAGATTAGCCGTGATCCAATGGCAGAGCAGACGCTGTGGGGCGAATGGCCTAATGACTCATGAGTTAGCCGTTTGGACGGGAGATGAAGAGAAACAGCTTCACCCTGACGTTAGTGAATTCTCCACCAAAGAGGTTGTGGGGGACTTTGCCACTGAATCGCTTCCAGAGGGTTTGATGGATTTTTCAGGCATAATTGGCTAGTACAGGGAATTTGGAGTCACGGTAATACATCAACTATTTTTGAATGATGGCGTAAGGCAAGAACCTGAATATCCTGCCGGCCTTGTTCCTTTACAGCTTAACTGACATTTCGCATTTGCTATATGTAGGATTTCTCTTCAGGGCATTAGAAAGTTCTTTTTTTTTTTAGAGGAAATTGAGGCGGAACAGCTGGTAGAGTTGCTGCCTCACATAAGGTCATCAGTGATAGGAGTAGAATTAGGCCATTCGGCCCATCAAGTGTTCTCCGCCATTCAATCATGGCTGATCTCTCTCTCTCCCTCCTAACCCCATTTTCCTGCCTTCTCCCCATAAACTCTGACACTCGTACTCATTGAGAATCTATCTATCTCTGCCTTAAAAATAGCCTCCGACATGGCCTCCACAACCGTCTGCAGCAATGAATTCCACAGGTTCACCTCCTCAAAGCCCTTTAATTCTGAGGCTGTGTCCTCTGGTCCTAGACTCTCCCATAATCTCTTCCCGAGGTCGGTGGCAATGAATTCCACAGCGCCCGAAACCCGGGTTTTGATCCTGACCTCGGGTGCTGACTGCGTGGAGTTTGCATGTTCTCCCTGTGACCACGTGGGTTTCCTCAGGGTGCTCCGGTTTCCACCCGCATCCCAATGTTTTCCTGGTTTCTAGGTTAGTCGGCCTCTAAAATTGCCCCTCGTGCGTAGGGAGTGGATGGGAAAGTGGGATAACATAGGAACAAGTGCGAACGGAATCGAAGGTGGGCATGGACTCGATGGGCCGAAGGGCCTGTTTCCATGCTGTCCATCTGAACTCTAAAATTGATTCCCCCCTTAAAATTGCTTCAAAGCAGAAGCATTTTCTGAAGGAAAATTCATCAGCTGTTGAGCAGATTTCTTCTGAAGAAGGGTTTTGGCCCGAAACGTTGCCTATTTCCTTCGCTCCATAGATGCTACCTCACCCTCTGAGTTTCTCCAGCATTTTTGTCTACCTACTCTTTTGTATTTGGTTATTTTTTACAATCTCCATGTGTCCATTGACTTTATTTCCTCGCCAGCCACACATTAGACCAGCATCAGTAATCTGCATTCCTGTAGCCTTTTACACTAACATGCCCAAGCTATCCTAATGTGTGTTACTGATTCTGCAAACCTGATATTGAGGCACTCAAGGGCAGCCTGGTTGCACAGCGGAAGAGCAGCTGCCTTACAGCGCCAGAGACCCCAGTCCGACCGACTTTAGTCCACTAACCTAGATTCATATTGACAATAGACAATAGGTGCAGGAGTAGGCCACTTTTGGCCCTTCGAGCCTGCACCGCCATTCAATGTGATCTTGGCTGATCATCCACAATCAGTACCCTGTTCCTGCCTTCTCCCCATATCCCCTGACTCCTCTATCTTTGAGAGGGTGAGAGTTGAAAGGGGCCAGGGGCAGTGTAGCAATGTGTTAGATCCCTGCCTGTTGGCAGGCAGCAACCCTCATTATCTGACGCCTGTCCACATCAATGCTAGTTCACTTCAGACACACAGCACGGAAACAGGCCCTTCGGCCCACTGAGTCCATGCCGACCATCGATCACCCGTTCACCCTAGTCCTGCATTGTCCCACCTTCTCATCCACTCCCTGCACACGCTGAGGGGCAATTTGCGGACGTCGGCCAATTAACCTACAAGCCCGCACGACACTGGAGTGTGGCAGGAAACCGAAGCACCTGGATGAACCCACGCGGTCACAGGGAGAAGGTGCAAACTCCACACAGACAGCACCCGAGGCCAGGATCGAACCTGGGTCTCTGGTGCTGTGAGGCAGAGGTACCACCAGCAGTCTTATCCCATTGCCAGCTCTGGAATGCACTGGGTCCATTTTGGATTCTGTGCCACAGAGGCTTGAGGTGCCCTCCTGCGTAAAAGTTTATAGAGATGCAACACGGAAAAAGGCCCTTTGGCCCATCGAGTCCATGCCGAGCAGCGGTCCCTGCACATTAGCACTAGGGACAAATTACAGTTGACCGACAAACCTGTACGCCTTTGGAGTGTGGGAGGAAACCTGGGCACCCGGAGAAAACCCACACAGGTCACAGGGAGGACATACAAATTCCGTACTCGGGATCGAACCCCAGCCTCTGGCGCTGTGAGGCAGCAACTCTACCGCTGCGCCACCGTGATTTGTGAATGTTGTTGGTCCTTTAAGACAGGGTTGGCAGCGCAGTCTGTTTCTGGCCTATCCAAGTTATGGCTTGGGCTTGGAGACTCTGTCTGCATCTCTTCCATTGTCTAAGCTGTGAGTCTCTGGCAAGCCCGAATCAAATGCCGTCTGTTGGAGCTAGATATTGGACTTGAGGTTTAGTTTAGAGATACAGCGTGCAAACAGACCCACTGCCCAACGATCTCTGCACAGTCACTCTACCCTATATGCCCTGGGGACAATTTTACATTTATATCAAAGCCAATTAACCAACAAACCCGCAGTTCGTTATAGTGTGGGAGGAAACTGAAGATCTCTGAGAAAACCCACGTGGAGAGCGTGCAAACTCCGTACAGACAGCACCCGTAGTCAGGATCGAACCCGGGTTTCTGGTGCTGTGAGGCAGCAGCTCTACCCGCTGTGCCATCTTGTATCGTCTGCACCTTTGTGGCTCGGTGACTCGTTAGATGGGAAGTGTGGAAGGGAGCCTGTTTAAAAGGAGTGTTTGGACAATCATACAGACCAGTAGAACATTGTATTGTGGCTTGGGGCATTCAATGCCTCTGAGGCTTGGACAATGGCACTGTCGTGTGTGAATCGGGGGTTGTGGATTCAAGCCACACTTCAGAGAATTGAGCAGGCTAGCCAAACGTTGGAAGTAGGGACCTGGTTGGACAAAAGCCTACATTGGCATTGTAGCTTCCTGTGCATGAGAGAACAAACTTTCCTTTCTTTTATTGTGTGTTTATGGGATGTGGGCACGTACGGTCTTTGACTAGACGATGGTGAGCCAGTCGTCTGATCTACTCCAGTCCTGATGAAGGCACCTCTTCTGCCATTGGGCAAGGAGGTCCAGAAACTGGGCACATTGATGGTGAAGGAATCCTGACGCACCTTCAAGTCGGGATTAGTTATCAGTTATAGAGATAAAGCATGGAAGCTGGCCCTTCGGCCCATTGTGCCCATGCAGGCCAAAGCCACTTAGTGATGGGTGGGATAAATGAACTGCAGATGCTAGTTTAAACCAAAGTTTTAAGTTTTACGTTTCTAAGTTTATTGGCCAAGTATTCACTTACAAGGTGCTTGCCTGAAGGAAATAGGCAAACTTTCGGGCCGAAACCCAAAGGGTTTCGGGCCGAAACTTTGCCTATTTCCTACGCTCCATAGATGCTGCTGCACCCCCTGGTTTAAACCCAAGACAGGCTCGAAAAGCTGGAGTAACTCAGCGGGACAGGCAGCATCTCTGGAGAGAAGGAATGGGTGACGTTTCGGGTCAAGACCCTTCTTCAGGGTCTGAGGAAGCGTCTTGACCCAAAACGTCGCCCATGTTGATAGAATGGTTTCTAAAATTACGTTTTTCACGGTTTAGTTCAGTTTAGTTTATTGCCACGTGTACTGAGGTACAGTGAAAAGCTTTTGTTGTGTGCTAGCCGCTCAGCAGTAAGACAATACATGATTACAATCGAGCCATTCACAGTGTATAGATACATGATAAGGGAATAACGTTTAGTGCAAGGTAAAGCCCATTCAAGTGTTTAAGAAAGAACTGCAGATGCTGGAAAAATCGAAGGTAGACAAAAATGCTGGAGGAACTCGGCAGGCGAGGCAGCATCTATGGAGAGGAGGAATGGACGAGGTTTTGGGTCGAGGACCTTCTTCCGACTCAGTCAGTCTGAAGAAGGGTCTCGACCCGAAACGTCACCTATTCCTTCTCTCCATAGATGCTGCCTCACCCCCTGAGTTCCTCCAGCGTTTTTGTCCAAAGTCCATTCAAGGGTAAACTGAAGGTTACCAAAGAGGTAGATGGAAGTTCAGCACAGCTCGCTGGTTGTGGTAGGGTGATTTAGTTGCCTGATAACTGAACCATCCTACCAGGACCAGAGAGCAGTACTGAACTACTATCTACCTCCTTGGTAACCCTCGGACTATCCTTCACCGTCACTTGCTGGCTTTAGACAATAGACAATAGGTGCAGGAGCTGGCCATTTGGCCCTTCGAGCCAGCACCGCCATTCAATGTGATCATGGCTGATCATCCCCAATCAGTGCCCTGTTCCTGCCTTCTCCGCATATCCCCTGACTCAGCTATATCTAAGATCCCTATCTAGCTCTCTCTTGAAAGCATCCAGAGAACCTGCCTCCACCACCCTCTGAGGCAGAGAATTCCACAGACACCACTCTCTGGGAGAAAAACTGTTTCCTCGTCTCCGTTCTAAATGGCTGACTCCTTATTCTTAAACTGTGTGGCCCTTGGTTCTGGACTCCCCCAACATCGGGAACACGTTTCCTGCCTCTAGCGTGTCCAAGCCCTTAACAATCTTATATGTTTCAATGAGATGCCCTCTCATCCTTCTAAACTCCAGAGTGTACAAGCCCAGCTGCTCCATTCTCTCAGCATATGACATTCCCGCCATCCCGGGAATTAACCTGGTAAACCTACGCTGGGCTCCCTCAATAGCAAGAATGTCCTTCCTCAAATTAGGGGGACTAAAACTATACACAATACTCCAGGTGTGGTCTCACTAGGGCTCTGTACAACTGCAGAAGGAGTTGTACAGTATGTTGGGAGTTGATGGAGTTGTGCCAGTATCTGTATCTATGTACGTGACAACGATAAACCTGTGCACGAGGGCTTTAAAACGGTTTTGGATGCAAGGAGGGAAGATGGGGCCTAAAGATCAGCCATGATTGATTAGTTGGGCAGACCTGCGATATCCTTTGCCAGCTATCGTCCCAATCATCTTGCGAGCTGGCGGGGTGCTTATACATGTTGTCTCAATACTGCTCCTGGAACCTTTGGAATGCCGACAGGGAGCAAACTATTTGCCTCTAGCCTGCTGAAGTCGACCAATTTCATGGAACTCTTGTGCTGTTCCTGAATTATTGCAGATCTCGTTGCACAATTATCACCAGGACCGAGGTTTTTTTTTTAGAAAGACCCAATAAATCAAATTATTTTTATTGCATAATATTCCAGGAAATTTCCGTGCGTGAATTGAATTGAATTCCCGCACTAGTATCTTTTAGTTTTTGTGGAGAAAATATTTGTGGAGCTCTTTCAGTTAAGGGCGGTGCAGCGGCAGAGTTGCCACCTCTCAGCACCAGAGACCCAGGTAGGATCCTGACTACGTGTGCTGTCTGTACGGAGTTTGCACGTTCTCCCTGTGGCCACGAGGGTTTTTCTCCGGGTGCTCCGGTTTTCTCCCACGTTGAAATCCAAAAGGCTCGCCGGTTTGTGTACATTATCTCTGGCTTGTAGGATAGAACTAGTGTATATGGATTGTTGGCCGGCACGGACTTGGTGGGCCGAAGGGCCTGTTTCCACGCTGCATCTCTAAACTAAACTACGTAAGGGGTTTTAACTGTCGATCGTGCCAGTTAGAAGAGTGCTCTGGAGAGATTGGGAGCTAATTGAAGTGCAGAGCCCCAAGGGTGTGGCGGTTTCCTGTATGTTCATGCCTTGCCTCTGATAATATTTCACCATCAAGCTTCTGATACCTGGCTATGTGGCTGACAAAAGCTTCAGCATTCTGGCAGCCACGAGTTCTAATGTGCTGATGCTGGCAGGAGGGAGAAAAGAAAGATCTTGTGTCCTGCACATGCCTGCCCGAGATCCTGCTGTACCTGTCCGTCACTTCCATTGTTCCTGAAGTAGCAGGAGGCTGTTCGGCCCATTGAGTCTATGCTAACTCTCTATGCTATTCGCAGCTTCGTACTCCCAGCCAATTATCACTGCACCTTATTCTCAGACACAGAAACAGACACTTCTGCGCAACTGGCCAACCTGCTCTATCTAGTTCCACGCCTGCATTTGGCCCAGATCCCTGTAGAAATATAGAAAATAGGAGCAGGAGTAGGGCATTCAGCCCATCGAGCCTGTCCTAATTGCTTCTTAAAAACGATGCAACATTTCCTGCCCCAACTATCTCCTCTGGCAGCTCATTCCATAAACCCACCATCCTTTGTGTGAAAAAACTTACCTCTCAGGTTCCTATGAAATCTTTTCCCTTTCACCTTAAACCCATGTCCTCTGATTCTCGATGTGTAAGAGACTTTGTGCCTACCCAATCTATTCCCCTCATGGATTTTATACACCTCATTTTCCTGCGTACCAAGGAATAAAGTCCCAACCTCCATAGCCTCTCCCTGGAGCTCAGACCCTCGAATCCTGGCAACATCCTTGTGTATCTTCTCTGTACCCTTTCCAACTTAACAACATTATCTATCCTACCCAGAACTGAACTGAACACAATACTTTAAATGCTGCTTCACCCCAATTCACCCAGGCAGCATGGCCTTCCAACTTCAACGCTCAATATTCTCTGACTAATGCAGGCCAATGTGCCAAGAACCTTTTTTGACCGCCCGATCTACCTGTGACACCACCTTCACCGTTTCCACAAGTTCCCACTCACCTGCATGTCAGGGGGCGGTGTACTGAGGACTATGGTCCTAGTAAGCTGCACAAAACCAATGCACTTTAGCAGAAGCTCATGCCACCCCAAGGAGAACATGCAAATTCAACGCAGGGATCAGGATTGCAGCAAGGAGATGTCAGTAATGGCCTCTTTGCTCTTCCAGAGTTTTGAAGGAACGGTTTAAGGTTTATTGTTGCCACGTGTACTGTGACAGTGAAAAGGTTAGTTTTGCATGTTATCCAATTAAAATCGGATAATATGGGTTCAAGTCCATGTTTATTGTCATATGTCAATATGTTTTATTGTCATATAACCATATAACAATTACAGCACGGAAACAGGCCATCTTGACCCTTCTAGTCCGTGCCGAACACATAATCTCCCCTAGTCCCATATACCTGCGCTCAGACCATAACACTCCATTCCCTTCCCATCCATATAACTATCCAATTTATTTTTAAATGATAAAAACGAACCTGCCTCCACCACCTTCACTGGAAGCTCATTCCACACAGCTACCTCTCTCTGAGTAAAGAAGTTCCCCCCTCATGTTACCCCTAAACTTCAGTCCCTTAATTCTCAAGTCATGTCCCCTTGTTTGAATCTTCCCTACTCTCAGTGGGAAAAGCTTTTCCACGTCAACTCTGTCTATCCCTCTCATCATTTTTAAAAACCTCTATCAAGTCCCCCCTTAACCTTCTGCGCTCCAAAGAATAAAGCCCTAACTTGTTCAACCTTTCTCTGTAACTATGTCCCAGATTGAACAATGAAGAGGCAAAGAGTGCAGAATATAGTTGATAATTGGCTCAGTGTGTGACCTTATTTGTACATCGACGCTGAATAATTTCCCTTCCGGTATAAAGTGCTGCATAAATGCTCTTTTAGTTTAGTTTGGAGATACAGCATGGAAACAGGCCCTTCGGCCCACCGAGTCCGTGCCTTCCATCAATCACACTTTCACCCTAGTTCTGTGTCATCCCACAACTTCCTCATCAGAGCTGCTGCCCTTTACACTTACAGAGCTGATGAGTTTCACTTTCCCCATCCACTCCCGACACACTAGGAGCAATTTATAGAGGACATTCAACCTAAAAATCTGCACGTCTCTGGGTTGTGGAGGAAGATCCACGCAGTCACAGCGGGAACGTGCAAACTCCACACAGACAGCACCCGGGGGGGGGTGGGGGGTCAGGATCGAGCCGGGGCCTCTGCCGCGGTGAGGCAGCAGCACTACCCGCTGCTGTGTTGCATTTTATGGAATTGTGACTTCTGATATAAAGTTTACATCTCTTATTAAAATAGCCTTGGGAAAGATAAATGACATTTTATTGAGGGGGAGGGGGAAACAGTTGTGGTATTTTTATCAATTCGCAGTTAATTTGCAGTATTTGGAAAACAACTGAGCTCTCTTATCAGTGGTGTTTTTCTGTGTAGGGTAGGCCTGTGCCTTGGCAGGGCAGCGTACAGTTAGTGGTCAATGTGCTTCAGTGAGATAGGGCAGTGGCGCCCTCCCTCTGCACTTCCTTTGTTGTGTTGCGAGGTTTCTGGGCGTGTGGAGAGACAGGAATGTTTTCGCTTTCAGCTGCTCACACAAGTGCATTGGTCACGTTGCTCATAAACTGTCTCGCCTCCTTTCCCAAGCTTTGACGTTGCCGCCTTACAGCGCCGGAGACCCGGGTTCGATCCCGGCCACGGGTGCTTGTCCGTACGCTCGTCCCGTGACCCACGTGGGTTTTCTCCGGGAAGCTCCGGTTTCCTCCCACATTCCAAAGACTTGCGGGTTTGGATGTTAATTGGCTTTGGGTAAAATTGGAAATTGTCCCGTCTGTCTGTCTGTCTGTCTGTCTGTCTGTCTGTCTGTCTGTCTGTCTGTCGCTGGGCGGCGCAGACTCAGTGGGCCTGTGTCTCTAAACTAAGCGGGTGGCTGCTCAGGAAGGTCAGGCTCACTCCCTCGACTGTTGCTCCAGTGCAGTATTGAAGTCACTGTTGTGCAGACCAAGCTCCCGGAGACACCGATGAAGTGTAACTCCACCTGGCACAGCTGGCTGCCAGTGAGCTGGACTCAATCCTGACCTCTGGTGCTGTCTGGGTGGAGTTTGCACGTTCTACCTGCAACTGCGTGGGTTTCCTCTGGGTGCACCGGTTTCTCCCCGCACAGCACAGAAACGTGCCCTTCAGCCCAACTTGCCCGTGCCATCCAAGATGCCCCATCTAAGCCAACCCCAGCTGCCTACGTATGGCCCACATCCCTCCCCATGCACCTGTCCAAGTCTCTTTTAAATGATTGCACCTTCTCTCATGGACCATGTGGGTTTCCTCCGGGTGCTCCGGTTTCCTCCCACATCCCAATGGCGCGTGGGTTTGTACTTGGTCTCTGTTAACTCTGTGTGTGTGAAAACACTTTCTGTGAGTTGTGAGTGTGGAATTCTCTGCCTCAGAGGGCGGTGGAGGCCGGTTCTCTGGATACTTTCAAGAGAGGGCTTGATAGGGCTCTTAAAGATAGCGGAGTCAGGGGATATGGGGAGAAGGCAGGAACGGGGTACTGATTGGGGATGATCAGTCATGATCACATTGAATGGCGGTGCTGGCTCAAAGGGCCAAACGGCTACACCCATTGTCTAAATTGTCCGTAGACCTAGTTTGAACGTGTGATTGATGGTCGGAGTAGACTTGGCCACTTTGTGTCCCATGTCCTTGTCTGTCCTGTTTCCATTTTTTTACCCAGGCGATGCAAAAATGGGTGGAGGTGGTGGAGTGGGAGTGGGAAGGGGGGGAGCAATGGTGGGAATTCTGTGCTCCTTGTAAAAGCCATAACTCTACACCGCCCGAATGCCAGCACAGGCATTGTGGGCCGAAGGGCCTGTTCTTGTGCTGTTTTGTTCCATGATGTAACTCTCCAGAGCGTGAGAATGGGCAGAGTGCCAGCACAGTGTTCGTTCCCCAATTACATCCAGGCACCGTAAAGGGGAAACAAATAAGGGTGGAGTCTTTTTTTCATTTGGTGAGAGATTTTTTTAAAATTGCTGTTAATCTTTATATTGAGGCTGTAATTTCCCTGGGCTGGGATACTTAGTAAAGCGGGTCTCGAAATGGGAGGTTTATCCAATTGGGACAAACAGGCGCAGCTGGTAGAGTCACCGCCTCACAGCACCAGAGACCCGGGTTCGATCCTGACCTCGGGGGCTGTCTGCCTGCGAGGTGTTTGCACGTTCTCCCCGTGACCGCGTGGGTTTCCTCCAGGAGCTCGGGTTTCCTCCCACATCCCAAAGACGTGCGGGTTTATAGGTTAATTAGCTATCTGCAAAATAGTTCCCTTGTGGACGAGAAAGTGGGAGAGCATAGCATGGTTGTTGTGGGCCGAAGAGACTTTATTCCATTCTGTATCTCTAAGCTCAACTAAACCTCAGCTATGATGGCATTGAATGGAAAAGCAGGTTCGAGAGACTGATTATCCCACTTGTGCCAATATTCCCCTTCTGATGAAGATCCTGCCAGCAGCATGGTTTAAGGTGACTTGGTGTCATTTTTAGAATTTGTTTAAGGAAGAACTGCAGATGCTGAAAATTCGAAGGTAGACAAAAAAGCTGGAGAAACTCAGCGGGTGAAGCAGCATCTATGGAGCGAAGGAAATAGGTGACGTTTTGGGTCGAGACCCATCTTCAGGCTGATGTCGGGGGGGGGGCGGGACAAAGAAAGGAAGAGGCGGAGATAGTGGGAGAGCTGGGGAGGGGAGGGGAAGAAGGGAGAAAGCAGGGACTACCTGAAATTGGAGAAGTCAATGTTCATACCGCTGGGGTGTAAACTACCCAAGCGAAATATGAGGTGCTGCTCCTCCAATTTGCGGTGGGACTCACTCTGGCCATGGAGGAGGCCCAGGACTGAAAGGCTGGATTTGGAATGGGAGGGGAGTTGAAGTGTTGGGGCAGGTTGGTTAATGTGAACTTAGCGGAGGTGTTGGGCGAAGCGATCGCCAAGCCTGCGCTTGGTCTCACCGATGTAGAGCAGTTGACAAAGAATTTGTTCTGTTTTGGGACAAATGACAATAAAATACTCTTGACTCTAGACATTAAAGTAATTCGCCCACAAGTGTTTCCCTCTCTTCAGACCTCAGTTGAAAGTGAGCCATTCTCACCCGTGACTATGTAATTCTTCAGGATACAAGTCACTTCTGGTTAGATCGTTTATTTGAAATGTTACTGAAGTTTAGCAAGAAGAGTAACATTTCGTTTCATTGCCTTAACAAACAAAAACCTTTCGCAGTGGCTTAGTTTAGCCTTCGGCCCACCGAGTCCGCGCCGACCATCGATCCCCGCACACTAACACTGCCCTACACACACACTAGGGACAATTTACATTTTTACTCAGCCAATTAACCTACAAACCCTGCATGTCTTTGGAGTGTGGGAGGAAACGGGAGATCCCGGAGAAAACCCACGCGGGTCACGGGGAGAACGTACAAACTCCGTGGTCAGGATCGAACCCGGGTCTCTGGCGTTGTGAGGCAGCGAATCTTACCGCCATGCTAAGCTGTTTGGATAGCAGGCAATGTCAGCACTTCACTGTGTATCTAGGTACAGTACATGTGACTATAATTAACCTAAGAACTAAACTGCAAGGTGGACACTGAAATCCAACAAAGGTTGTTGGTGGAGCTCACTACCAGAAGGATAGACACAACATGCTGGAGTGAGTCGGAGGGCCAGGCAGCATCTCCAGAGAGAAGGAATGGGCGGTGTTTCGAATCGCAACCCTTCTCCAGGCCGAAGAACGGTCTCAACTCGAAACTCCACCTGTTCCTTCTCTCCAGGGACACTGCCTGTCCCGCTGAGTCACTCCAGCGTTTTGTACGCCATCTTGGAAGCACCCTGTCCACTTGCCCTGTCCGCGCTGTTTCTCTGAGTGGCCGTCTCCGATGTTTATCAGTCTCTCGGGCTCTGGCGGAGACTCCCAGCACGGAACTTTATCCAAAAGATTAAACGTTTTTTGTTTTGGGGGAGTTTGCGAATGGGAAAAGTGAGATTGGGGATATCCATATTTGGGAAGTTTTGCAGATTCTGGAGGTAGGAATCCAGTGGATTTCGTTAGTTCCCAGGGCTGTTAGCCATTAACATCCAAAAAAGGCCACGCGCTTCACTGGGAAAGATCGCTTGTTTTTGTGCTGATGTCACCAAATGCAAGATTATTATTTTATTAAATAGTTTCCGTCCTGCAATCCCCATCGTGTATCTTATACATTCTTCCTTCCCTTCAACCCTAAGTGTTTGGGCTGAGACCATTCGGCCCCACTGTATTCCTGCCTTTCATAGCCATCACTGACCTCCAGCCAAATGAGACGCACAGTGGCGCAACGGTAGAGTTGCTGCCTCGCGGCGCCAGGGACCCGGGTTCGATCCGGACTACGGACGCTGTCTGTGTGGAGTTTGCACGTTCTCCCCGTGACCTGCGTGGGTTTTCTCCGGGATCTCCGGTTTCCTCCCACAGGTTTGTAGACTAATTGGCTTCAGTAAAATTGTAACTTATCCCCAGAGTGTGTAGGATAGTGTTAGTGTGCGGGGATCCCTGGTCTGCGTTGACTCGGTGTTTCCACGCTGTATCTCTAAACTAAACGACCTGACTTCACACACCCATCTTTTCATAAGTACATAAGACATAGGAGCAGAATTAGACTATTCGGCCCATCTAGTCTGCACTGCCGTTTGATCATGGCTCATCTATTTTTCCCATTCACCTGCCTTCTCCCTGTAACCATTGACACCCATACTAACCAAGAACCGATCAATCTCCGCTTTTCAAATGCCCATTGCCGTAGTCTCCACTACCGTCGGAGGCAATGAGTTCCACAGATTCACCACCCTCTGGCACCCTTTCCAAGAATACCTTGCATTTATTTTGTAATCAAAGAAGGGATTATCAATCCTAGTGTTAAACTTTAGAGATACAGCGTAAAGTCAACTCACTTTTATTTCTATAGCACATTTAAAAAACAACTCTCGTTGGCCAAAGTGCTTTACATTGGTGGAGGTACCAACATTACACAACAGTGGTTCATAGATTAAGTACATACATAAATTGTGACTTGAGAATTAAGGGACTGAACTTTAGGGGTAACATGAGGGGGAACTTCTTTACTCAGAGAGTGTTAGCGGTGTGGAATGAGCTTCCAGTGAAGGTGGTGGAGGCAGGTTCATTTTTATCATTTAAAAATAAATTGGATAGTTATATGGATGGGAATGGAATGGAGGGTTATGGTCTGAGCGCAGGTGTATGGGACTAGGGGAGATTATGTGTTCGGCACGGACTAGAAGGGTCGAGATGGCCTGTTTCTGTGCTGTAATTGTTATATGGTTATTATATGGTCATAAATACATACATATAGCCCTCCCTCAGAGGACGTCAAGAAAGGCTTGAGAGTAGCGATGAGTTTTAAGTCTCGACTTAAAGGAGTGGATGGAGGGGGCAGTTCTGATGGGAAGAGGGATGATGCTGTTCCACAGTACGCAAAAGCATGCAAACAGGCTTTCCAGTCCACTCGTTCATGCTAGTTCTATCTTATCCCAAATTTCTCATCCACTCCCCTCTACATACTAGGGGCAATTCACAGGGGGACAGTTAACCTTTCAAGCCTGTAAGAGTCTCGACCCGAAATGTCTTTCCCGCCATTCCTTCCCTCCAGAGATGCTGCCTATCCCGCTGAGTTACTCCAGCATTTTGTGTCTTATCTTCTTTAACCCACAAACCTGCACGTCTTTGGGGTGTGTGGGGGGGGGAAACCCCAGGGAGAACGTGCAAACTCCGCACAGATAGCACCCGAGGTCGGGATCGAACCCGATGTGAGGCGGCGGCTCTATCAGTAAATTAATCGCTGAGAGCTGCAGGGAGAGGCTTCAAACAAACATCCGTACGCAGTTGATTTTGATCTTGCAGAAAAGCTTTTCCCTCTCCCATTCGATAAGGACTGTGGTGTCAACATTCATTTTACTTCCAAGAATGGAAGTGCAGCCATGATATTTAGAGAATGATTTATGAATGTAACATTCTGTTATTGACTGAGCAGAGACCCCCTCAAGGCCACAGTGACCCCAGAGTGCAGAGTATTTATTACCAGGGCATTTTACAGTGATTGTCAGCGTCTAGTCTTTACTTTCAACTCTGGCCTTTTTGAATGATTTTTTATAAAAATCTTTAAACGCAATTATTACAATTCACTTAATGTGCAGGAAGGAACTGCAGGTGCTGGTTTAAGCCGAAGATAGGCACAAAATGCTGGAGTAACTCAGCGGGACGGGCAGCATCTCTGGAGGGAAGGAATGGGTGACGTTTCGGGTCGAGACCCCTCTTTAGACTCGTACAATTCACTCACTGAGCTGCGCTGGCTTTAGATCAGTTCATGCCAAAATAGCCAGTCTTTTTAAACATATACAACTGATAGTTCGATTAGGGAGGATTCTGCTGTTAACTTTCTACAGAAGGATGATTCTCCGTTGTGTTGGTGTGATCTACATCCAGGCACAAACTCCCTCTCCCCTGAATCTCAGTCTGAAGAAGGGTCTCGACCCGAAACGTCACCGATTCCTTCTATCCAGAGATGCTGCCTGTCCCGCTGAGTTAATCCAGCTTTTCGAGCCTGTCATGGGTTTAAACCAGGGGGTGCAGCAGCATCTATGGAGCGTAGGAAATAGGTAAAGTTTCTTTGCCTATTTCCTTCCGATTTCGGCCCGAAACGTTACCCATTTCCTTCACTCCATAGATGCTGTTGCACCCGCTGAGTTTCTCCAGCATTTTTGTCTACCTTCGATTTTTCCAGCATCTGCAGTTCATTCTTAAACACTTGGGTTTAAACCGGCATCTGCAGTTCCTTCCTCCCACCCAGCAAAGTATTTCAAACTGGGAAGCGTATTGTGATTCGGACCCCCACGGTGAGTCGGGTGTACGTCAGGGATGCATAATGCATGATGCTGCGGTGGCATTATGGAAATTACTGCAGTGCAGTGCAGTGACTGGCGGGGCTGCTGTGCCCGTCACTCCGTCTATCTGCCCTCGTCAGCCTTTCGCTGGAGAAAGTACGTCGGGAATTCAGAATCCGACATTGCACGGCAATACAAATAGACATGGACCCCCACGGTGAGTCGGTGTGTACGGTCAGGGAAGATGCTGCGGTGGGGAAAGTACGCTGCAGGGGGCAGGGGGGGGGGGGGGGGTCAGCCTTTCGGGGTACGTCGGGAATTCAGAATACCTGCACGGCCAATACAAATGCAGACATGGACACAAGATGCTGGAGTTTAGAAGGATGGGGGGGTCTTATAGAAACATATAAAATTATAAAAGGACTGGACAAGCTAGACGCAGGAAAAATGTTCCCAATGTTGGGCGAGTCCAGAACCAGGGGCCACACAGTCTTAGAATAAACATAGAAACATAGAAATTAGGTGCAGGAATAGGCCATTCGGCCCTTCGAGCCTGCACCGCCATTCAATATGATCATGGCTGATCATCCAACTCAGTATCCCGTACCTGCCTTCTCTCCATACCCCCTGATCCCCTTGGCCACAAGGGCCACATCTAACTCCCTCTTAAATATAGCCAATGAACTGGCCTCAACTACCCTCTGTGGCAGAGGGTTCCAGAGATTCGCCACTCTCTGTGTGAAAAAAGTTCTTCTCATCTCGGTTTTAAAGGATTTCCCCCTTATCCTTAAGCTGTGACCCCTTGTCCTGGAAGGGGAGGTCATTTCAGACCGAGGTGAGAAAAAACTTTTTCACCCAGAGAGTTGTGAATTTGTGGAATTCCCCGCCACAGAGGGCAGTGGAGGCCAAGTCACTGGATGGATTTAAGAGAGAGTTAGATAGAGCTCTAGGGGCTAGTGGAGTCAAGGGATATGGGGAGAAGGCAGGCGCGGGTTATTGTTAGGGGACGAGCAGCCATGATCACAATGAATGGCGGTGCTGGCTTGAAGGGCCGAATGGCACCTATTTTCTATGTTTCTAGCTCAGCGGGACAGGCAGCATCTCTGGAGAGAAGGAACGGGTGATTTTATTTGCGTCGAGACCCTTCTTCCCGACCCGTTGAGTTACTCCAAGCATTTTGTGTCTATCTTCTGTTTAAACCAGCATTTTAAAAAAAAATTCAAAATATACTTTATTCGAGAAATAAATATGTACAATACTTGATTCTTACAAAACTCCAGCCCACATTCTCGGAGGCTATACATAAATATATTCGATACAGTTTCCCCAAATCACAATTTGACCCCACACAATTTAAACCAGCATCTGCAGTTCCTTCCGACAGATATAAGGATGGGCTTGGATAAGGAAAGGTCGGGTTCAAGAGGATAGTGGGAGAGTCTCGGACCAGAGGTCATAGCATTAAAGGATTTAGTGTTTAAGAAGGAACTGCAGATGCTGGAAAATCGAAGGTACACAAAATACTGAAGAAGGGTTTTGGCCCGAAACGTTGCCTATCTCCTTCGCTCCATAGATGCTGCTGCACCCGCTCAGTTTCCCCAGCATTTTTGTCTACCTATAGAATTAAAGGACATTTTTTTAGGAAGAAGAGCAATTTCTTCAATCGGAGGCTGATGAATCTGTGGGATTCATTGCCACAGATGGCTGTGGAGTCCATCAATAGGCAGAGATAGATAGATTCTTGATTAGTACGGGTGACGGGGGTTATGGTACGACAGGGGAGAGATTGATCAGTCATGATTGAATGGCCAGGTAGACACGATGGGCCGAATGGCCTAATTCTGCTATCTGCTCCTATTACATGAGCTTATGACACACAATGTTGGAGTAACTCAGCGGGGCAGGCAGCGTCTCTGGAGACAAGGAATGGGTTACATTTTGGGTTGAGACCCTTATTCTGCCTCGGAGGGCGGTGGAGGCCGGTTCTCTGGATGCTTTCAAGAGAGAGCTAGATAGGGCTCTTAAAGATAGCGGAGTCAGGGGATATGGGGAGAAGGCAGGGATGGGGTACTGATTGGGGATGATCAGCCATGATCACATTGAATGGCGGTGCTGGCTCGAAGGGCTGAATGGCCTACTCCAGCACCTATTGTCTATTATTCAGACTGAGTCAGGGGAGAGGGAGATATAGAGATATGGAAGGGTAAGGTGTGAAAACACAGATCCAATGTAGATTGGTACATTGTGTAGGAATCCTTGTTCTCCGACCAGTATGACTTTCCTGATTAAATTTTAACTTGTGTGCCTCCTTGTCCCCTTCCCCAGCTAGCAATGGTCTATTTGACATCTTCCTCGCGCTTTGTCCCCTTTGACACCGTGCCCTTCCATATCTCCCGTTTCCCCTCTCCAAGTGACTCTCAGTCTGATGAAGGGTCTCGACCCGAAAGGTCGCCCATTCCCTCCATCTGGAGATGCCGCCTGTCCCGCTGAGTTGCTGCAGCATTTTGTGTCTATCACAGAATGGAACATTTTTAGCGGAGGGGAAGATTACAAGGAGGCAAGCCATTACGGCACGGTGGCGCAGCGGTAGAGTTGCTGCCTCACAGCGCCAGAGACCCGGGTTCGATCCTGGCTACGGGTGCTTATCCGTACGGAGTTTGCACGTTCTCCCCGTGACCTGCGTGGGTTTTCTACGCGATGTCCGGTTTGTTCCCACGCTCCAAAGACGTGCAAGTTTGTAGGTTAACTGGCTTGGTTTAAATGTAATAACTTGTCCCTAGTGTGTGTGTGTGTGTGTAGGATAGTGTTGGGGTCGATGGTCGGCGCTGTCCCAGTGGGCCGAAGGGCCTGTTTCCGCGCTGTATCTCTAAACTAAACTAATCAGTAATATTTAGTCAGGAGGACAGTGAATGACATATAAGGCACGGCTCGAGTGGCAATAAACTCGAGGCAGATGGGGGGAGAAATAACTGTTTCAGTATCCTTGAGGAAGCATCTTGTGTTGCTAATCTTATCCTAATATGGCTCGATCTGAGCATTGTTGTCAAGGAAGGAGATGTCAGGGAGTCAAGTGGGTAGTTGTCATGTACTGACCACAGACTTAAGGGCCTGTCCCACACGCAACTTTTTTTTTCAGTGACTTGCCGCCACCCGTCACAGTTGTAGCAGGTCTCCCAAGATTTTCGACACGTTGAAAATCCAGCGGCAACCAGAAAAAGGTCCGACTCTTTGGGCGACTACTCACGATCGTACAGACATCGCCAGGTCAAATCTACTTTGCTTCCCTTACTGGACAGCCTCTGCTGGACAACGGGCAGATAGTTATTAGAGTGGACAGCTGCAGAATTCCAGGTGGCACATCGATAGAGTTGCTGCCTTACAGAGACCCGGGTTCGATCCTGACTACGGGTGCTGTCTTTATGGAGTTTGCACGTTCTCCCCGAGACCTGCGTGGGTTTTCCCCGAGTGCTCCGGTTTCCTCCCACACTCCAAAGACGTACAGGTTTGTCGGTTAATTTGGCGTCAATTTAAAAAAAAATTGTAAATTGGTGTGTATGTGCGCATGTGTGTGTATGTGCATGTGTTGGTGTGTGTGTATGTGCACGTGTGTGTGTGTGTGTTGTTGTGTATGTGCACGTGTTGATGTGTGTGTTGGTGTGTGCACGTGTGTGTGTGTTGGTGTGTTTATGTGTGTGTGTGTGTATGTGTGTGCACGTGTGTGTGTGTGTGTGTGTGTGCACGTGTGTGTGCGTTGTGTGTGTGTATGTGTGTGCATGTGTGTGTGTATTGGTGTGTGTATGTGCACGTGTGTGTGTGTTGGTGTGTGTGGGTGTGTGTTGTTGTGTGTGTATGTGTGTGTGTGTGTGTGTGTGTGTGTGTGTGTGTGTGTGTGTTGGTGTGTGCGCGTGTGTGTGTATGTGTGTGTATGTGGGTGTGTGTTGGTGATCGCTGGGCAGCACAAGCCCAGTGGACCAAAGGGCCTGTTTCCGCACTGTATCTCTAAAGTCTGAAGTAAAGTCTTTAAAGGCCTAAAAAAAAACTAGGCCCAAAGGGAATTTTGAATGGCGTGTAGGTCACCATTTTGGAGTCAACTTCTATTGAACTCAGCAACGCTGGAATGGGTTTTTTTTAAAATTCCCCAATGCATTGTTTACAGATTCAGCTGCCTGTATTGCCTGTTGTTTTGGGCTGAATCCAATGAAGCAGCCCGACCTGAACAAGGCTTTTGTGTCTCTTTATTATTTTTACAAGGAAATGGCATGGAGGTTCTGTTTGGCTGAGAGGAGCAAATAAGATCTCTTGATCCCGCTCTCTCCCTCTCTCTCTTGCACTGCGTTACGCTGCCCGTATCTGCCCTTCGGAGGCACAGTCCCGAATACTTTTGCAAACGTTCCCGTGAGTAATAGGGTCTAATTGTTATTTAATCCAGTGATTTAATAGGAATCTGAGGGGTGAACTTTGCCCCACAAAGGGTGCTGGGTGTATGGAACGAGTTGCCAGAGGAGTTAATTGAGGCCGGGATTATCCGAATATTTAAGAAACCGACAGGTACAGATGAAAGAATGGATCGACGGGGCTTGTATTCACTGGAATTTCGAAGGATGAGAGGACACCTTATAGAAACATATAAAATTCTTAAGGGATTGGGCAGGCTAGATGCATGAAAAATGTTCCCGATGTTGGGGGAGTCCAGAACCAGGGGCCACAGTTTAAGAATAAGGGGTCAGCCATTTAGGACTGAAATGAGGAAATGTTTTTTCCATCCAGAGAGTTGTGAACCTGTGGAATTCTCTGCCACAAAAGGCCAATTCACTGGGTGTATTCAAGAGAGAGTTAGATTTAGCTCTTGGGGCTAATGGAATCAAGGGATATGGGGAGAAAGCTGGAACAGGGGCACTGATTTTGGATGATCAGCCATGATCATATTGAATGGCGGTGCTGGCTCGAAGGGCCGAATGGCCTACTCCTGCCCCTATTTTCTATGTTTCTACATGGATAGGACAGGTTTGGAGGGATATGGACTAAACACGGGACTAGTGTAGTTGGGACATGTTGGCCGTTGTGGGCAAGTTGGGCTGAAGGGCCTGTTTCCACGATGTGTCACTTGTGGCCCTGTGTCACTATAGCTCTATGAGTCGTCTTTGGCCTGCCAGCGGAGTGAATAGTGTCGCCCAGTCAGGGCCAGCTGATTATTTAAGCTCCGTGCCAAAACAAGGGCCAAGGACCTCATTGCGTGTTCTTCAACCTCGCTCACAAAGGCATGTTTACTTGGGGAGTTGAGTCGAGATAAAAGTGCTTATTATGTACAAGCAGTCTTGCATAATCGGCTTGGCACGGGGACTTAAAATGGAGAACACTAACATCCGATAGGCAGACCTGCAGGTTCACCCTGACTTCCAGATTTACCGGGGGTAAATCCCAGCTCCTACAGCTGTTCTGTAGAATATACACCCTGCTCTGAAATGGGTTGGGAGGAACTGCAGGTGCTGGTTTAGAACAAAGATAGACACAAAGTGCTGGAGTAACTGGGGGAGCATCTGTGGAGAAAAAGGATGGCATTTTGGGTCAGAACTGAAGAAGGGTCCCGACCAGAAACGTCACCCTTCTCCTTTTCTTCCAGAGATGCTGCCTGACCCGCTAAGTTACTCCAGCACTTTGTCTTTCTTTTCGGTGTAAACCAGCATCTGCAGTTCCTTCCTTCACATTTGAAACGGGGCACGTGGATATGCAGGGAGTGGAGGGACCTGGATGACGGGCTAGCAGAGGAGATTAGTTTAACTGGGCATCTTGTTCAGCAGGGGCATGGTGGGCCGAAGGGCCTGTTCTATGTTCAGTGATGCTTGCAGCGATTTTGGGGAAAGTATAGCCAAGCTTATTTCAACTGTGATTGAGACTTGCTTTAAAGGAGGACTACCATCGAGTATTTTTAATATGTACCTGTGCAAGATTTTGGTTAAAGCTGATATCGGACAGGCTGCATAACTGAAATAAATGTATTGAAAGACACTGCATGGAAACTGGCCATTCGGCCCACTGAGTTTGTACTGACCACTAGTTTCGTGTTATCCCAATATTCGTATCCATTCCTAACACACGCGTGGAATTCACAGAGGGCAGGTTGACCGAGAAATCCACACGTCTTTGGGATGTGGGAGGAAACCGGAGGAGGACCCGGAGGAAACCCGTGCCGAGGTTTGTCGGTTGATTGGCTTTGGCAGAAGTTGTAATTCGCTCCCGGTGTATCGGCTGGTGCTGGTCGGGAGGGACTCAATGGGCCGAAGGGCTTGTTTCCGCGCTGTATCTCAGAGTCGTGCGATCTTGCAGTGAGCAAACAGGCCCTTCGGCCCAACTTGCCCACTCCGGCCAACGTGTCCCATACACACTATCCCCCACCTGCCTGCATTTGACCCAGATCCCTCTAAACCCGTCCTATCCCAGTACCTGTTTATTAAACGTTGCGATAGTCCCGGCCTCAACTACCTTCTCTGGCAGCTCGTACCATACACCCGCCATCCTTTGTGTGAAAAAGTTGGGTTACTATTAAATCTTTCCTCTCGTAGAAACATAGAAAATAGGTGCAGGAGTAGGCCATTCGGCCCTTCGAGCCTGCACCGCCCGCCATTCAATACGATCATGGCTGATCATCCAACTCCGTATCCTGTACCTGCCTTCTCTCCATACCCCCTGATCCCTTTAGCCACAAGGGCCACATCTAACTCCCTCTTAAATATAGCCAATGAACTGTGGCCTCAACTACCTTCTGTGGCAGAGAATTCCACAGATTCACCACTCTCTCTGTGTGGGGAAAAAAAATTTTCTCATCTCGGTCCTAAAACTTCCCCCCCCCCCCTTATCCTTAAAGTGTGACCCCTTGTTCTGGACTTCCCCAACATCGGGAACAATCTTCCTGCATCTAGCCTGTCCCACCCCTTAAGACTTTGTAAGTTTCTATAAGATCCCCCCTCAATCTTCTAAATTCTAGCGAGTACAAGCCGAGTCTATCCAGTCTTTCTTCATATGAAAGTCCTGACATCCCAGGAATCAGTCTGGTGAACCTTCTCTGTACTCCCTCTATGGCAAGAATGTCCTTCCTCAGGTTACGAGACCAAAACTGTACACAATACTCCAGGTGTGGTCTCACCAAGACCCTGTACAACTGTCCTCGGCTGCTCAATGTCCTTAAACTATCTCGAAACGAGACCAAATTAGGGTTGGCTGCAGTAAAGCAAAAAAGCCTGTTTAAACAAGTTCCAGATAACATACATCTCTGCAGCACGCAGACCAGGAAGGGAGACATCCATACCTAAATATAATAGCTGGCTCACAGACTTCAGAGGTTAGTAATTACCCCAGACCATGTTCATTGTAGTTGGCTTACATGACTACAGAGCCGCCTGTTTTCCCAGCTGCTACACAATTACGACAGAGGAGAGACATAAGGAGGGTGCGTAGAATCTGTTGTAGTGATTGGAGCAGCATCAGGCCATTCGGCCCATCAAGTCTACTCCGCCATTCAATCATGGCTGGTCTTTCTCTCTCCCCCTCTCAAACACATTCTCCCCATAACCCCCGACTCCAGTGCTAATCAAGAATCTATCTTGTTCCGTCTGAAGAAGGGTCGCAGCCCAAAATGTCACCAATTCCTTCTCTCCAGAGACGCTGCCTGTCCTGCTGAGTTACTCCAGCACTTTGCGTCTATCTTTGGGTTTAAACCAGCACCTGCAGTTCCTTCCTGCACAAGAACCCATCTATCTCTGGCATAAAAATATCCATTGATTTGTCCTCCACAGCCTTCTGCAGCAATGAATCCCACAGATTCACCACCCCCTGGGGCTGTCATTTGTAGCAGCAAGCTGTTACTCAAGTTGGGCCTTAATCAGGTGCTGAGACTTCTGGCAGCTTGGTCCACTGGTCTAATTTAGTTATAGATACGATACAGGCCCTTCGGCCCATCGGGCCTGTGCCGACCAGTGATTCCTGCACGCTAACACTATCCTACACACACTAGGGACAATTTACAATTTTACCAAAGGCAATTTACCTGGAGACCCTCCAGTTGTCCAGTTGTTGAAATGTCAAGCAGTGCTGACCAGGATCAGGCCATTCGGCCCACAAGGTCTGTGATGGACATGATGCCAAGGCCAACTCTATAGTCATTATGTGTTGGAAACAGCCCACGTTTACAGCCAGCTGCCATACAGCTTGATAAAGGGGTGGATAATCTGAGCAGTTCGGTGATGCTGACTAAGGGATAAAAATTGGCCAGGTTTAGGGGGCGAAACTTTTGGACTTTTCTTTAAGGTGGAATCATGAAAATATTTTCCATTTGTCTAAAAAATGGATGCAGTTTGCATGCAGGTAGATGTTGAACTGCACAGCTGAGTATCCCAGTGAATCCTTTCATGCTTTTGCCCAGAGGGAATGATCGCAGGAATGAATGGGTTAACATATGATGAGCGTTTGATGACATTTGATGGCATTCGGCCCATCAAGTCTACTCCGTCATTCAATCATGGCTGATCTATCTTTCCCTCTCAGCCCCAACCCCTACCTGTCCCCATAACCCCTGACACCCGTACTAATCAAGAATCTCTTTATCTCTGGCTTCTATCTGGGCCTGTACTTAAGGATAAGGGGGAAATCCTTTAAAACCGAGATGAGAAGAACTTTTTTCACACAGAGAGTGGTGAATCTCTGGAACTCCACAGAGGGTAGTTGAGGCCAGTTCTTTGGCTATATTTAAGAGGGAGTTAGATGTGGCCCTTGTGGCTAAGGGGATCAGAGGGTATGGAGAGAAGGCAGGTACGGGATACTGAGTTGGATGATCAGCCATGATCATATTGAATGGCGGTGCAGGCTCGAAGGGCCGAATGGCCTACTCCTGCACCTAATTTCTATGTTTCTATGTACTCACTGCAGTTTAGAAGGATGAGGTGGGGCCTCATTTAAACCTACCGAATAGTGAAAGGCCTGGATAGAGTGGATGTGGAGAGGATGTTTCCACTGGTGGGAGAGTCTAGGAACAGAGGGCACAGCCTCAGAATGAAACGAGGTTCCTTCTGGAAGGAGATGAGGAGGAATTTCTTTAGTCAGAGGGTGGTGAATCTGCGGGATTCATTGCCACAGACGGCTGTGGAGGCCAAGTCAGTGGATATTTTGAAGGCAGAGATAGATAGATTCTTGATTAGTGCGGGTGTCTGGGGTTACGGGGAGAAGGCAGGAGACTGGGGTTAGGAAACATAGACATAGAAACATAGAAAATAGGTGCAGGAGTAGGCCATTAGGCCCTTCGAGCCTGCACCGCCATTCGATTTGATCATGGCTGATCATCCAACTCAGTATCCCGTACCTGCCTTCTCTCCATACCCCCTGATCCCTTTAGCCACAAGGGCCACATCTCACTCCCTCTTAAATATAGCCAATGAACTGGCATCAAATACCTTCTGTGGCAGAGAGTTCCACAGATTCACCACTCTCTGTGTAAAAAATGATTTTCTCATCTTGGTCCTAAAAGACTTCCCCCTTATCCTTAAACTGAGCTAGGAGGGAGAGGAGGGAGAGATAGATCAGCCATGATTGAATGATGGAGTAGACTTGATGGGCCGAATGGCCGAATTCTGCTCCTATCACTTGTGACCGTATGAGCTCTGTACTGTGATCTATGACGTGGAAAATCAATCTGAATTCCAATGTACTCAAGTTATTCCGCAGGTCATGGAAGGGGCAGTCGTTTAGTTCAATCCCCTGGTGGGAGCAATAAGCAAGATGGTGTATTGATCTCATCGGAGAGAGGAAGTGGGGGGGGGGGGAGGGGGAGAGTGGAGCTTGATTTGTGTGGAAACCTGTGCAGAAATCCTGTTCTCTCCGCGATCTGCCAAAGTCGACCTTTGCGTATTACACGGGCCGTCACGGTGGGGCAGCGGGTAGAGATGTTGCCTAATAATGCCCCCTGTCCCACTTGGGAAACCTGAACGGAAACCTCTGGAGACTTTGCGCCCCCACCCAAGGTTTCCGCAAGGAAACCTTGGGTGGGGCGCAAAGTCTCCAGAGGTTTCCGTTCAGGTTTCCTAAGTGGGACGGGGGCACTACACAGCGCTTGCAGCGCCGGAGACCCGGGTTCAATCCCGACTGTGGGTGCAGTCTGTACGGAGTTTGTACCTTCTCCCTGTGACCTGCGCGGGGTTTTGCTCCGATATCTTCCCCTTCCTCCCGCACTCCAAAGACGCACGGGTTTGTAGGTTGATTGTCTTGGTGTATGTGTAAATTGTCCCTAGTGTGTGTGTGTAGGATAGTGTCTGTGTGCGGGGATCGCTGGTCGGTGCGGACTCGCTGGTTTCCGCGCTGTATCTCTTAACTAAACAAGCACAGATACAAAGTGCAAGCCCAGCAAGCGAATACGTTAGTGGCTCGCTAGACGTGTGGGTCAGTTGCGTGAGCAACACTTTAATGCCTTTCATGGAATGAACTTGGCGAAAGCATTTCACTGGAGAATTATCAGACCAATTTAGAACCAAGCCACAAAAATGAAGAATGTCAAAGCCAAAAACTGCAGATGTTGGTTTATATATGTGTATATATATTAAAAAAAGATACCTGCAGTGCTCAAAGACTCCGCAGGTCAGGCAGCATCTCTGGATAAAAACACAAACAGCTGGGAGTAACTCAGCCGGACAGGCAGCATCTCTGGAGAGAAGGAATGGGTGACGTTTCAGGTCGAGACCCTTCATCAGAAGGAAGGAACTGCAGATGCTGGATTAAATCGATGATAGACACAAAAAGCTGGGGTAACTCACCGGGCCAGGCAGCATCTCTGGAGTATCTGGATGGATGACGTTTCGGGTCAGGACCCTTCTTCAGTCTGGGGAAGGGCCCCCACCCACCCGAAAATATCACCCATCCTTTTTCCCCCAGATATGCTGCCTGACCCGCTGAGTTACTCCAGCACTTTGTGTCGATCTACAGAGATGCTGCCTGACCCGCTGAGTTACTCCAGCACTCAGCGCCTTTGATTTGTAACGACAATTACTGCTGCGGTATATTCTGGCTTCTCCTTCTCTCTTCCTTTGTCTGCCGGGTATTTTCGGGCCCCCGAGTTTTCTCCAGCGTCTGGTCTTTTGTCCATGGATCACATTACGATGCATCCCAGCCTTGTCCAGACCTGCCCCGCTCAGCGCCCATGCCTCTCTCTCTCTCTCTTGATGCTGTGGGTGTGGCCACCAGCTGATGTGCGTTCCATCTCCCAGGTCCAAAATGAAGAGGCCAAGCCATCGCTTCAACCTGCCAAACCCACACGCGATCCATAGAGAGACGCAGGGTGCTGGAGTAACTCAGCAAGTCGGGCAACATCTCTGGAGGAAAAGGAATGGGTGATATTTCGGGTCTGGGCCCTTTCTGCAGGTCGTGGACTTCCCTGGGCTGCTGAGTTACTCGTAGAGTCACAGAGTGATACAGTGTGGAAACAGGCCCTTCAGCCCAACTTGCCCACACCAGCCAACAATGTCCCAGCTACACTAGTCCCACCTGCCTGCATTTGGTCCATATCCCTCCAAACCCGTCCTATCCAGGTACCTGTCTGTTTCTTAAACGTTGGGATAATCCCAGCCTCAACTACCTCCTCCGGCAGCTCGTTCCATACACCCACCACCCTTTGTGTGAAAATGTTACCCCTCCGATTCCTATTAAATCTTTTCCCCTTCACCTTGAACCTGTGGCGATTCCCCTACTCTGGTCCTCGATTCCCCTACTCTGGGCAAAACCAGCATCTCCAGTTCTTTGTTTCTACCACGTGTGATCCAGTTGAATTTATTATAGTTGCATGTACCGAGGTACGGCAAAAAGCTTTTATGTTGCTCGTTATTCAGTCAGCGAAAAGACTGCCTCATTTCAATCGAGCTGTCCACAGTGTATAGATATATGGGCCAAGTGGAATAAAGGGCCGGTCCCACGAGCATGCGACCTGCAGCGGCAAGCGCGACCAAACCGGAAGCGGGGGCCGCGTGGAGGTTGGGTGAGTGACGTGAAGTTTGAGCGAAGTCGCGGGAAGTTTGCGCGTGACGTACGGCCTCAATGCCGCTGCGGGCCGGCAGACCGTTGCCGCGCGGAATTTTTGAACACGGTCAGTTTTGCGCGATGTCGGGACCAGCCCCGCACAACTCCATACGGCTCCGGCGATCGAAGTGGGACCGGCCCCGCGAGGCCGTATGGCTCAAGCGACCACGTTAGGTCGCGCTTGCCGCATGGAGTCGCATGCTGGTGGGACCGGCCCTTAACACTTAGTGCAAGATAAAGTCCAATTAGAGAGAGAGTCCAACTATCTATAATAAGGTCGATCGTAGGTCATTGTGGATGCTGGACTTTCATTAGTTGATAAATGATGGGAGTGGTGGCTCGGTGGCGCAGCGGTAGAGTTACTGCCTCACAGCGCCAGAGATCCGGGTTCGATCCCAACTACGGGCGCTGTCTGTACAGACTTTGTACGTTCTCCCCGTGACCCGTGTAGGTTTTCTCCGACATCTTCGGTTTCCTCCCACACTCCAAAGACGTGCAGGTTTGTAGGTAGATTGGCTTGGTGTAAATGTAAATTGTCCCCAGTGTTATTGTGTAGGGATAGCTGGTCGGACACGGACTCGGAGGGCCGAACGGCCTGTTCCTGCAATGTATCTCGAAAACTAAAAAAATAAATAAAAACCAGGGAGCAGAACTAGGCCATTCGGCCCATCGAGCCTACTCCGTCATTCAATCATGGCTGATCTATCTTTCCCTCTCAACCTCATTCTCCTGCCTTCTCCCCATAACCCGACACCCGTACTAATCAAGAATCTATTTATCTGTGGCTTAAAAATATCCATTGACAGCCTCTGCAGCCTTCTGTGGCAATGAATTCAACAGATTCACCAACCTCTGACTAAAGAAATTCCTCCTCATCTCCTTCCTAAAGGGACGTGCTTCAATTTTGAGGCTGGCACCTCTGGTCCTAGACTCTCCCACTAGTGGAAACATCCTCTCCACATCCACTCTGTCCAGGCCTCATCTAGCCTATAGAGCTTGTCTCTGGAACTGATGCTTTACAATGCTGAGAACTATATTCTGCACTCTGTATCTTCCCCTTAGCTCTGTCTATTGTACTTGAGTTTGACATGATTGTGTTGTATTATGTTGTCTGTTTGCAAATCAAAGCCTTTCACTTAACCTCGATATACATTGACTATAAAAAAAACCTGCACTGTCTAAAAGCTACACCTCTTTTCCTGCAAAAAAAAATCAAACGTCTTGCTATTGAGGGAGTGCAGCGTAGGTTTACAAGGTTAATTCCCGGGATGGCGGGACTGTCAAATGCTGAGAGAATGGAGCGGCTGAGCTTGTACACTCTGGAGTTTAGAAGGATGAGAGGGGATCTCATTGAAACATATAAGAATATTAAGGTTTGGACACACTAGAGGCAGGAAACATGTTCCCGATGGTTACACAAAAAAACTGGAGAAACTCAGCGGGTGCAGCAGCATCTATGGAGCGAAGGAAATAGGCAACGTTTCGGCCCGAAACCCTTCAGGAAGGAAATGGGTAACGTTTCGGGCCGAAACCCAGAAGGGTTTCGGCCCGAAACGTTGCCTATTTCCTTCGCTCCATAGATGCTGCTGCACCCGCTGAGTTTCTCCAGCTTTTTTGTGTAACCTTCGATTCTCCACCATCTGCAGTTCCTTCTTAAACAACATGTTCCCGATGTTGGGGGAGTCCAGAACCAGGGTCCACAGTTTAAGAATAAGGGGTAAGCTATTTAGAACTGACTTTTTCTCAGAGAGAGTGGTGAGTCTGTGGAATTCTCTGCCTCAGAGGGCGGTGGAGGCAGGTTCTCTGGATACTTTTAAAAGAGAGCTAGATAGGGCTCTTAAAGATAGCGGAGTCAGGGGATATGGGGAGAAGGCAGGAACGGGGTACTGATTGTGGATGATCAGCCATGATCACGCTGAATGGCGGTGCTGGCTCGAAGGGCCGAATGGCCTAATCCTGCACCTATTGTCTATTGTAACTGAGCCTGTGTACAAATCTTAATTTGCAACAGCTCGTTCACATGTTCATCCTCAAGAACAATTACTGAGCTGCGGTCCCTCTGAGATTTGCTGCAGTCAAAATTATTCGCGTGACTGATCCGAGCTCCCGTTGCGTTCGATTATTTTTGAAACAAGGTACAAATAAGGACTGGATTTTTAAAAAGTGCTTACGTATAATGTGATGAGTCAGAATAATGTAATTACGCAGCTCCTCAGCAGTTTTAATGTATGTTGTTAGTGGTGTGTGACCTCCAGTGATCAAAAGTGAGAGGGTGGGGGGTGGGAGAGGAGAAGGGAGGGGCTCCAGCTGATGCGTACATTTGCGGGGGGGGGGGGGGGGGGGGGGGGGGGGGGGGGGGGGGGGAGGCGAATAGAGGATTATGAGTGTCGACACAGCTGAAAATGTTGGTGAACCATTTACTCTGCAGGAAACCAAAGTACTAATAGCCCTGTCCCACGGTACGAGTTCATTCCAAGAGCTCTCTCCCGAGTTTGCCCTGGTTCGAACTCGGAGATTTACGGTAATGGCCACTCGTCGGTACTCGGGGCTCTCGTGGACATTTTTCAACATGTTGAAAAATCTTCACGAGTCTTCCCGTGCTTACCTGCCGTTAGCGAGTCTTCCCGAGTACCTGCCGTTAGCGTTACGAGCCGCTAAGAGACGCCCCCGAGCTCCGACGTACCCGCTACGTTCATTCTCCGTGCTTACCACGAGTTTGATTTTTTTTTTTAAACTCGGGAGAGCTCTTGGAATGAACTCGTACCGTGGGACAGGGCTTTAAGGCGGCACGGTGGCGCAGCGGGTAGAGATGCTGCCTCACGGCGCCAGAGACCCAGGTTCGATCCTGGCTACAGGCGCTGTCTTTACGGAGTTTATACTCGCTCTCTCTCTCTCTGTGACTGGGGGGGGGGGGCTTCTCCAGGTACTCGGGGTTTCCTCCAAAGTCCTCCACACTCCAAAGACAAACAGGTTTGTAGGTTAACACACAAATGCTGGAGTAACTCGGTGGGACCCAGAGATGCTGCCTGTCCCGCTGAGTTACTCCAGCATTTTGTGTCTACCTTCGATTTTAACCAGCATCTGCAGTTCTTTCTTACACATAAGGGTTTGTAGGTTAAATGGCTTCTGTGAATTGTCGTGTGTGTGTGTGTGTGTACGTGCGTGTCTGTATGTTAGTGTTTGTGTGTGAGTGTGTGTGTGTGTGTGTCTCCCTCTCTCTCTCTCTCGCTCCACACACCTTGGGACAATTTACAATTTTACCAAAGCCAATTCGTCTACAAACCTGGCAGTGTGGGAGGAAACCGGAGCACCCGGAGAAAACCCACGCGAGTCAGGAGACTGCAGACTCCGTACAGACAGCACCCGTAGTCAGGATCGAACCTGGGTCTCTGGCGCTGTGAGGCAGCAACTCTACCGCTGTGCTGTCCTATGTCCTGTGAAATGAAGTCTGTGGGAGGAATGGAAAGGGTGCGTGCATTTGCCTGCTGCAGACCAGAGTGAGCGGAAACTGTCTGCACAAGATTCGCGAAGGAGATAAAAACATAATTTGGAGGGTGTTGCCGTGTTAGACACAGACTACAGCGAGCCTGACCTTTTAATCTCAAAATGATCCTTCTTCAAACAAGTCATCAAGCGGTGCTCTACACTGTGAATGTGCCATAAATGATGTGATTCTAGCAGACTCCAGCCTGCAGCAGCTGCCATCCTGGAATCAGCAGTTTATTCCAGATTACTGCCACAACCAGTCAGCCTCTTCTACTTCCTGTTAACCATCCCTGCTCCTCGACGCTAGGAAGTCTCGTTTAGAGACTCTAGCGCGGAGCAGCTCACCGGCTCCACACCGACCAGCGATCCCCGCACACTAACTCTATCCTACACACACACACACACAGCGATCCCCGCACACTAACTCTATCCTACACACACACACACACACACACACACACACACACACACACACACACACACACACACACGCGGTGATTTCCCCAACAAACTCTTTGGAGGAGGTAATTGAGGCAGGTTCTAATCCCAACATTCGGACAGGTACATGGATAGGGTACTTTGGATTCTTCATTAGTACCGGGATCAGGAGTTACGGGGAGAAGGCAGGAGAATAGGGTTGGGAGGGAGAGATAGATCAGCCGTGATTGAATGGCGGAGTAGACTCGATGGGCCGAATGGCCTAATTCTGCTCCCTGGTTTTTAGTTTTTTAGTTTTGGAGATACAGCGCGGGGGACAGGCCCTTCGGCCCTCCGAGTCCGTGCCGACCAGCGATCACTACACATTAACACTAGGGACAATTTACACTTATGCCAAGCCAATCTACCGACAAACCTGCACAGTTCCATGGAGGGATATGGGCCAAACGCGGGCATTCAAAGACCTCTTAAACACAACTATCCTATCTGCCTCGATCACTGGGACGAGTGTCGATGAGGCATGTTGGTCGGTGTGGGCAAGTTGAGCTGATGTGTCTATTCGCTAGATGCAGGAAGATTGTTCCCGATGTCGGGGAAGTGCAGAACAAGGGGTCACAGCTTAAGGATAAGGGGGAAATCTTTTAAGACCGAGATGATAGCAAAAGGATTTGATAGAAAATTTCATAGCAAAACGATTTGAGTATAGGAGCAGGGAGGTTCTACTGCAGTTGTACAGGGTCTTGGTGAGACCACACCTGGAGTGTTGCGTACAGTTTTGGTCTCCAAATCTGAGGAAAGACATTCTTGCCATAGAGGGAGTACAGAGAAGGTTCACCAGACTGATTCCTGGGATGGCAGGACTTTCATATGAAGAAAGACTGGGTAGACTCGGTTTGTACTCGCTAGAATTTAGAAGATTGAGGGGGGATCTTATAGAAACTTACAAAATTCTTAAGGGGGTTGGACAGGCTAGATGCAGGAAGATTGTTCCCGATGCTGGGGAAGTCCAGAACAAGGGGTCATAGTTTAAGGATAAGGGGAAAATCTTTTAGGACCGAGATGAGGAAAACCTTTTTTACACAGAGAGTGGTGAATCTCTGGAACTCTCTGCCACAGAGGGTAGTTGAGGCCACAGTTCATTGGCTATATTTAAGAGGGAGTTAGATGTGGCCCTTGTGGCTAAAGGTATCAGGGGGGTATGGAGAGAAGGCAGGTTCACGATACTGAGTTGGATGATCAGCCATGATCATATTGAATGGCAGTGCTGGCTCGAAGGGCCGAATGGCCTCTACTCCTGCACCTATTGTCTATGTTTCTATATTTTTAAACTGCAGCCATTCCCCATTGCTGGAATGACGTTGATTATGTTGGCCTTGTCAGTCGAGGTTAACATGCCGTGAACATAACAGAGGTAGCATTATCCATCCCCAAGGCATTAGCTCTTTCCACACACCCTGGGAAAGCATTAAGCTTTAAGCATGTGGTTCCTCACTCAAAGGCCCGGTTCTCTATTTGATGCTGCTGCTGAAAAGAGTTCAAAGTCGTGGAAGTTCTGGTTATTCCTTTAATCTGCGGAAACCTACGTTAAAATCCCCCCCCCCCCCACCCCCCCCCCCCCCCCCCACCCCACGTGGTATATTACAGCAAGGGCCCTGTCTGAAGAAGGGTTTCGGCCCGAAACGTTGCCTATTTCCTTCGCTCCATAGATGCTGCTGCACCCGCTGAGTTTCTCCAGCACTCTTGTCTACCTTCGATTTTCCAGCATCTGCAGTTCCTTCTTAAACACTATACATACTGTTTTGTTTAAGAAGGAACTGCAGATGCTGGAAAATCGAAGGTAGACAAAAGTGCTGGAGAAACTCAGCGGGTGCAGCAGCATCTATGGAGCGAAGGAAATAGGCAACGTTTCGGGCCGAAACCCTGAAGGAAATAGGCAACGTTTCGGGCCGAAACCCGGAAGGGTTTCGGCCCGAAACGTTGCCTATTTCCTTCGCTCCATTGATGCTGCTGCACCCGCTGAGTTTCTCCAGCATTATTGCAGCAGCATCTATGGAGCGAAGGAAATAGGCAACGTTTCGGGCCGAAATTCTTCTTCAGTGTGACTGGGGGGGGGGGGGGGAGAGAATGTGCTTTGATCAAGCGCAAATTCTTATCTTTTACGTCTTATTTTCACTTTTAATTTTAATTTCAAGTTTCCGCGTACCTGGTATTGTGACTGTTGACATTCCAACTTCCGCCCCAGGTATCAAAACAGTTCTATCGTAGCGTACCGTTGTGTATTGCCCAGTAAATTCGATCTGCCCCTAGAAGCCGTGTTCCTGGTGTGTAGCGATTGGATGGGCCGAATGGCCTTTTCCCTACCTAAAGCCCAAAGATCTGCCGTCTGCTGCCTCACACTGCCAATGCCTCAAGGCACAGTTTAGTTTAGAGACACAGACAAGAAACAGGCCCTTCGGCCCACCGAGTCCGCACCGACTTGCTATCCCAGCACACTAACACTATCCTGCACACACTAGGGACAATTTACATCCATGCCAAGCCAACGGGCCTGCAAACCTGCACGTCTCTTGGAGTGTGGGAGGAAACTGGAGATCTTGGAGAAAACCCACACGGGTCACGGGGAGAACGTGCAAACTCCGTACAGACAGCACCCGAAGTCAGGATCGAACCCGGGTCTATTTCCTTCGCTGCCTAGATGCTGCTGCACCCGCCGAGTTTCTCCAGCACCTTTGTCGACCAACTAGACACACTGTTTGCTGCTGTGAATAGATCTGTTTAATAGTTCATGAAAATTATCCGAAATAGCTGTCGGCATTCACCCCCGGAAGGGGAAAGATAATAGCATCAGATTCTAATGATTTTGCAATAAGGAGCTGGCTTTAATGCAGCAGCTACTAACCGCAGCCTTGCTTTGTCCCAGAGCAGCGAGCTCCTCTTACAGTCGGTGTTGGAGGGAAGGCACTTATTGCAGGCTTAGCTCCCAGGGGCAGTGGTGCAGTTCATTTGATTTAGTGATGTCGGTGGTGGGGTAAACTCTGGCTGGGAACACTGGGAAGAATTCTCTGCTCTCCTGGCCAAGTTGGTGAGGAAGAGTTGCGGCCACACCCAGCCGGAGATCCCGGGTTCGATTCTGACTATAGCTGCTGTCTGTGCGGAGTTTGCATGTTCTCCCCGCGTGGGGTTTCTCCTGTTTCCCATCGCACTCCAAAGACGTGCAGGTTTTGTCGGCTAACTGGCTCCGATAAGATTGCAAATCGTCCCTAGTGTGTAGGATAGTGCTGGCGTGCGTGATGATCGGTGGTCGGAGCGGACACGATGGGCCGAAGGGCCGCACTTGCATCTCCAAACTAACATTTCATCCCAAAGAAGGAAGGTCAGTTCAGAGATGCAGCAGGGAAACAGGCCCTTCGGCCCACCTCGTCCGTGCCGACCCGCGATCACCCCGTACACTAGTTCTATCCCACACGCCCTAGGGACAATTTACAGAGGCCAATTAACCTGCACGCCTGTACGTCTTTGGAGTGTGGGAGGAAACTTAGCCGGTCACGGGGGTGAATGAAAGTACAAACTCCGTACCGACTGCGCCCGAAGTCGGGATGGAACGCGGGTCTCTGTTAGCGCTGCACGGCACGTTGCAACTCTACCGCTGTGCTGCCTGTTTTGAAGTTTCATGTGGTATTATCTATCCTAGATTTGAAGGACATTTCGAGGTCATCGTGTACAGTATTTGCCCTGGGAACCCGGAGCACGGGGAGAAACCCCACGCAGGTCACGGGGAGAACGTACAAACTCCCCACAGACAGCACCAGAGGTCGGGATGGAACCCGACCCATTGAAGGGGCGTTTGCTGTGCGGGGCGGGGCCGTCCACGGTGGCGCAGCGGTAGAGTTGCTGCCTTACAGCGAATGCAGCGCCGGAGACCCGGGTTCGATCCCGACTACGGGTGCTGTCTGTACGGAGTTTGCACGTTCTCCCCGTGACCTGCGTGGGTTTTATCCAAGATAAAACGCATCAGTTTCCTCCCACGCTCCAGGTTTGCAGGTTATCATTGGCTCGGTAAATGTACAAAAATAAATTGGCCCTAGCGGGATCGCTGGTCGACACAGACACGGTGGGCCGAAGGAAGGGCTTTTTTCCGCGCTGTGTCTCTAAACTAAGATGCCCGTGGTTGGTTGAGGGGTTGAGGGTGGCTTGGTGCCTGGCACCTGTGGCTGGGGCGGTGTGTCGGAGTGGCTCGGACAATGGGCATTCGGAGCTGCCAGCACTGGAACCAACCCAGAAACACCACGCTCCTGAGCCAGCAACGTGAACATATCCCTTCCCTTGCAGTGGGAAGGGAGTTTGAATTACTGTTAAAACATAAGGTCCTTGTGTTAAAACTCCAGGATCAGCGCTCAACCTAGAAAACCAAGCACAATGCCACAGCAGTATCTAAACCATCCAGAAAACCTTACTGCAGGACAAATAACTAACTCTATATATATTCAGGAATAAGCTGTCTACATGCTATCAGTTTAGCTTATTGTCACGTATATTGAGGTATTGTGCAAACCTGTAGGTAATACTGTGAGCTTGGTGTAGGAGTCAATAGACAATAGGTGCAGGAGGAGGCCATTCGGCCCTGCGAGCTTGCACTGCCATTCAATGTGATCATGGCTGATCATCCCCAATCAGTACCCAGTTCCTGCCTTCTCCCCATATCCCCTGACTCCGCTATTTCTAAGAGCCCTATCTAGCTCTCTCTTGAAAGCATCCAGAGAACCTGCCTCCACCGCCCTCTGAGGCAGAGAATTCCACAGACTCACCACTGTCTGTGAGAAAAAAAGTGTTGAACTGTCCCCTGGTTCTGGACTCCGCCAACATCGGGAACATGTTTCCTGCCTCTAGCTGTGTCCAAGCCCTTAACAATCTTATATGTTTCAATGAGATTTCCATCCTTCTAAACTCCAGAGAGTAACATCTGCAGTGCAACAGGCAACATCTCTGGAGAGAAGGAATGGGCGACTTCTGTCCGAAGAAGGGTCTCGACCCGAAACGTCACCCATTCCTTCTCTCCAGAGATGCTGCCTGTCCCGCTGAGTTACTCCAGCGTTTTGTGTCTATGGTTTAAACCAGCCTTGCGAACCTTCTGAGTGTTGTAGTCGGCAGGGCAGTGTTCTGCATATCGCCAACTTGGACACCATTTTAACATTTACACCAAGCCAATTAACCTACAAACCTGCACGTCTTTGGAGTGCGGGAGGAAACCGAAGATCTCAGAGAAAACCCACGCAGATCACGGGGAGAACGTGCAAACTCCACACAGACAGCACCCGTAGTCGGGATCGAACCCGAATCTCTGGCGCTGCATTTCGCTGCAAGGCAGCAACTCTACCGCTGAGCCACGTGACTGCTATCTGCATTTCCTTCTTACACAGGGGTTATGGGGAGAAGGCAGGAGAATGGGGTTAGGAGGGAGAGATGGATCTGCCATGATCTATCTGTGTGAAACCATTTTTCAACCATTGGTGAATCTCTGGATCTCTCCGCCACAGAAGGTAGTTGAGGCCACACAGTTCATTGGCTATATTTAAGAGGGAGTTAGATGTGGCCCTTGTGGCTAAAGGGGTTGGACAGGCTAGATGTTCCCGATATTGGGGAAGTCCAGAACAAGGGGTCACAGTTTAAGGATAAGGGGGAAATCTTTTAGGACCGAGATGAGAAAAACATTTTTCACACAGAGAGTGGTGTATCTGTGGAATTCTCTGCCACAGAAGGTGGTTGAGGCCACACAGTTCATTGGCTATATTTAAGAGGAAGTTAGATGTGGCCCGTGTGGCTAAAGGGATCAGGGGTGTATGGAGAGAAGGCAGGGATGGGATACTGAGTTGGATGATCAGCCATGATCATATTGAATGGCGGGTGGTGCAGGCTCGAAGGGCCGAATGGCCTCTCAACTCCTGTACCTATTTTCTATGTCTCTAATGATTGAATGGCGGAGTAGACTTGATGGGCGGAAGGGCCTGGTTCAGTTTCCTCCTATTGCTTATGACCTTATGTCCCGGCTGCCTGGAGCCTTGAGGAGCAGCTTCACCGCTGCGCCGCCCATTGCCATGGGGAGTTTGTGGACGGGCAACAAACAAACGCCGATCGTTCTGGCATGGCCCGCTCCTTGGAAGAAAAAAATGAATAGAAGAAAACCAACCAAACCGGTCTTGTGTTAGCTGTAAGTTTCTGCAACTTGTAACACGCATTGTGCCCGGACATAATGAGATATTAATCATTTATATAGGCCAGCCATCCCCACTCACTGAAGGGAACGGCTAAAATCTTAACAGAATCGGGTTACAGCGTCCTCGTGTTGTGTACGTCGAGGCTCTGTCGCCCCAGGTAAAGACAAAAGGCAAATCTAATAGACGGGTTATCACCACCTGCTAACACAGGAGACATTAGGAAGCAGACTGCAGTCCTGCAATTCAACAATGTACTTAAGGAGGAACTGCAGATGCTGGAAAATCGAAGGTAGACAAAATTGCTGGAGGAACTCAGCGGGTGCAGCATGGAGCGAAGGAAATTGGCAACTTTTTGGGCCGAAAATCCTGAAGGAAATAGGCAACGTTTCGGGCCGAAACCCTTACGGGTTTCGGCCCGAAACGTTGCCTATTTCCTTCGCTCCATAGATGCTGCTGCTGCACCCACTGAGTTTCTCCAGCACGTTTGCAGCAGCAGCATCTATTGAGCGAAGGAAAGTCCCAACGGGTAACTCTAAAGTCCAAAGATCTGTAGTCTGCTACCTCCACTGCCTATGCCTCACAATAGACAATAGGTGCAGGAGAAGAGGCCATTCGGCCCTTCGAGCCAGCACCGCCATTCAATGTGATCATGGCTGATCATCCAACTCAGTATCCCGTACCTGCCTTCTCCCCATATCATAGAAACATAGAAAATAGGTGCAGGAGTAGGCCATTCGGCCCTTCGAGCCTGCACCGCCATTCAATATGATCACGGCTGATCATCCAACAGTATCCTGTACCTGCCTTCTCTCCATACCCCCTGGTCCCTTTAGCCACAAAGTGTTTCCTCGTCTCTGTTCTAAATGACTAACCCCTTATTCTTAAACTGACTCGAGGCATACTTAGTTTAGAGATACAGCACAGAAACAGGCCCTTCAGCCCACAGAGTCCGCACCGACTTGCAACCCCCGCACATTAACACTATCCCGCACACACCGGGGACAATTTAATGTGGTATAATGTGGATAAATGTGAGGTTATCCATTTTGGTGGCAAAAACAGGAAAGCAGACTATTATCTAAATGGTGGCCGACTAGGAAAAGGGGAGATGCAGCGAGACCTGGGTGTCATGGTACACCAGTCATTGAAGGTAGGCATTCAGGTGCAGCAGGCAGTGAAGAAAGCGAATGGTATGTTAGCTTTCATAGCAAAAGGATTTGAGTATAGGAGCAGGGAGGTTCTACTGCAGTTGTACAGGGTCTTGGTGAGACCACACCTGGAGTATTGCGTACAGTTTTGGTCTCCAAATCTGAGGAAGGACATTATTGCCATAGAGGGAGTGCAGAGAAGGTTCACCAGACTGATTCCTGGGATGGCAGGACTGTCTTATGAAGAAAGACTGGATAGACTTGGTTTATACTCTCTAGAATTTAGGAGATTGAGAGGGGATCTTATAGAAACTTACAAAATTCTTAAGGGGTTGGACAGGCTAGATGCAGGAAGATTGCTCCCGATGTTGGGGAAGTCCAGGACAAGGGGTCACAGCTTAAGGATAAGGGGGAAATCCTTTAAAACCGAGATGAGAAGAACTTTTTTCACACAGAGTGGTGAATCTCTGGAACTCTCTGCCACAGAGGGTAGTCAAGGCCAGTTCATTGGCTATATTTAAGAGGGAGGTAGATGTGGCCCTTGTGGCTAAGGGGATCAGAGGGTATGGAGAGAAGGCAGGTACGGGATACTGAGTTGGATGATCAGCCATGATCATATTGAATGGCGGTGCAGGCTCGAAGGGCCGAATGGCCTACTCCTGCACCTATTTTCTATGTTTCTAATTTACATCTATACCAAGCCGAGGGACCTGCAAACCTGCACGTCTTTGGAGTGTGGGAGGAAACCGAATACCTTGGAGA
The DNA here is from genome assembly GCF_028641065.1 of Leucoraja erinaceus. NCBI lineage: Eukaryota > Metazoa > Chordata > Chondrichthyes > Rajiformes > Rajidae > Leucoraja > Leucoraja erinaceus. The sequence continues at coordinate 28,967,093 of NC_073402.1, read as the reverse complement.
AAACCCACACAGGTCACGGGGAGAACGTGCAAACTCCGTACAGACAGCACCCGTCGTCAGGATCGAACACGGGTCTCTGGCGCTGTGAGGCAGCAACTCTACCGCTGCGCCACTGTGCTGCCCCACCGTATCATTACTCAGCACAAAAGAGTCTAGCACAGGAACAGGCCCTTCGGCCCACAATAGATATACTAGTCCCCTCTGCCTGCTCGTGATCTGTGACTGGGAGAAGCAGTGTGTTTCATCAACCTCCGTGCTACAGAGTTGGCCACTCCCCAATGTGCAGGAAGGAACTGCAGATGCTGGTTTAAACCGAAGATAAGACACAAAAAGCTGGAGTAACTCAGCGGGACAGGCAGCATCTCTGGAGAGAAGGAATGGGTGACGTTTCGGGTTGCTGCCCAAAAATTACTGCCTACACCAAAGATAGACACAAAAAGCTGGAGTAACTCAGCGGGACAGGCAGCATCAGAGATGCTGCCTGTCCCGCTGAGTTACTCCAGCTTTTTGTGTCTATCTTTGGTGTAGGTGGTAATTGTTTTAACTGACAAAGTGCAGCTGGTTCTGCATTTCTTCACTTTCATGAGTTTTGTGCCAAATTCTTCAAATCCGCTCCTTGTTGGAGCAAATAGTAACTTCACAGCAGCTGCTGGCAAAACCTGTAATTGCCCTCGCTCCAGTTTAAAATGCCTTTCTGCTTATTTGTATTGCGTTTGGATCAGCGTCAGACTCCAGTGCAGCAGCTTTGCTGGCTGCGTGGGTGGGCGTTACTTGATGCGAGGGAGTGCATGCTGCAGCCTCTCACTGGCAGCCCGGTGGCGCAGCGGTAGAGTCACTGCCAGGGACCCAGGTTCGATCCTGACCACGGGTACTGTCTGTGTGGAGTCCGTACGTTCTCCCCGTGACTGCTTGGGTTTTATAGACAATGTGTGCAGGAGTAGGCCATTCGGCCCTTCGAGCCAACACCGCCATTCAATGTGATCATGGCTGATCATCCCCAATCAGTACCCCGTTCCTGCCTTCTCCCCATATCCCCTGACTCCGCTATCTTTAAGAGCCCCATCTAACTCTCTCTTAAAGCATCCAGAGAACCGGCCTCCACCGCCCTCTGAGGCAGAGAATTCCACAGACTCACCACTCTCTAGAGGAAAAAGTGTTTCCTCGTCTCCGTTCTAAATGGCTTACCCCTTATTCTTAAACTGTGTGTGGCCCCTGGTTCTGGACTCCCCCCAACATCGGGAACATGTTTCCTGCCTCTAGTGTGTCCAAACCCTTAAAGATCTTGTCTGAAGATGCGGTCTCGACCCAAGACGTCACCCATTCCTTCTCTCCAGAGACGCTGCCTGTCCCGCTGAGTTACTCCGGCATTTTTGTGTCCATCTTCGGGTGAAACCAGAGTCCGCAGTTCCCTCTGCTGTGTCACACAACAGTCAGTCCATACATGGCCAAAAATGCAACAAAATTCTCGTCCAAGTTCGCAATGTACCAGGGTGCCATTTTATGATGCGGAGTTAGCGGGTGCATTGTTCCGATACTCTCTGTCCTAACTAGAGCACGTTGTTCACTTTGTGGGGGCGTGGGTTTAAAGAGCTCAAGATTGTCCAGAATTGGATTACAGTCGATGCAATATTGTTGTTCATTTTTAAAAAACACACATGGCTCACTACAGCTCAGGAGCAAATCTTCCACCCAGAGTGCAGTTATTCAACTAATTGCACCTGCCCACACGTGGTCCATATCCCTCCATCCCCTGCACATCCATGTGCCCGTCCAAAACGCCTTTTCTACACCACTAACATATATTTGCCTCCACTACTGCTCCTGACATAGTGTGTGTGTGTCTGTCCCTCTCTCTCTGTCTCTCTCTGTCTCTCTCTGTCTCTCTCTCTGCCTCTCTCTGCCTCTCTCTGTCTCTCTCTGCCTCTCTCCACACTGACCAGCGATCACCCCGTACACCCGCACTATCCTACACACACGAGGGACAATTTACAATTTTACCAAAGCCAATTAACCATTTACCATTTACAATGGTAAAGTTGTAAATTGTCCCTAGTGTGTGTAGGATAGTGTTTGTGTATGGTGGTCTGTGTGGGCCAAAGGGCCTGTTTCCGCGCTGTATCTCTAAAGTCTAAAGGTCTCAGAAGATACTTTGAAGGAAGATACTTTAAATGCTTGTTATACCCAAGAGGCAGTGGCTTTGTGTGTTAGTGGCTGCAGCAGGCACTAGCGTGTGTGTGTGTGTGCAGGGTGGGGTGAAAAGGTGGTGTACATTTTGAGGCAACTTTATTTACATTCCAAGTGAGCTAAAATAGTCCAGAGAGGTTTTATCGTGACCTTTTGCTGATCTGCCTTGTTCGAGGATGTGCTGATCGTGAATGAATTCTACTTTGTTGGTGTGTGAGAGAGATTCATTACAGCTCCTTCTTGGGGAAAGGTTGAAACAGCCGGGAATCTGTGGATGGCTCTAAAATGTCCACCTCATTAGTGTTTGGTTTCAACTGTGAGTGAGAGGGAGAGAGGGTGGGGAAGAGGCAGAGAGACCATTTAGAAGAGGCAGAGAGAGGGGGGTAAATTGGCAGAGAGTGTGGGGGAAGAGGCACAGAGTATGGGGTCTGTGGGAGAAGAGGCCTGAGAGAGGGGGGGAGAGGCAAGAGAGAGAGAAGAGAGGGGGAAGGGGGGAGAAGAGAGGGGGGAGGAAGAGAGCAGAGAGAGAGGGGGGGAGAGGCAGAGAGGCAGTGGAGGGGGGAGAGTTAGAGAGAGCAGAGAGGGGGGGGGAAGAGGGCAGAGAGGGGGGGGGAAGAGGCAGAGAGGGGGGGGAGGAAAGTGGTGGAGAAGAGGCAGAGAGGCAGAGAGGGGGGAAGAGGCAGAGAGGCAGAGAGAGCTAAAAGAGGCAGAGAGAGAGGAGGGGGGGAGAGGCAGAGAGAGAGGGAGGCTGATGGAGGAGAGGCGAGGAGGTGGGGGAGAGGAGGAGAGAGAGGGGGGGGGGGGGGGAGAGGAGAGAGAGAGATTAGAGCTCCTTCTTGGGGAGGGGGGGGGGGGAGAGGGGAGAGAGGTGGGGAGGAGGCAGAGAGAGGGGGGAGAGGCAGAGAGGTTTGGTTTCAGGGGGTGAGTGAGGAGGAGAGGGGGGGGGAGAGGAAGAGGCAGAGAGAAGAGGGGAGGCAGAGAGAGAGGGGGGAGAGAGGCAGAGAGAGGGGGGAGAGGCAGAGAGAGAGAGAGGGAGGCTGAGAAAGAGAGAGGGGAGAGAGAGACACAAACAGGGAGAGAGATACAGGGAGCAAAGGGCAGAGAGAGGGAGAGGGACGGAGGTAGAGAGAGACACACACACAGACAGGGAGAGAAGGCGATGGACAGAGGGACAGAGAGAGGCAGAGAGAGAGAGAGGGGGGGAAGAGGCACAGAGAGATGGGGGCAGAGGCAGAGAGAGGGGGGAGGCAGAGAGAGGAGAGAGGGGGGGGAAGAGGCAGAGAGAGGGGGGAGAGGCAGAGAGAGCAAGTGCGAGCAAGGAATCGATTTCTGTGCTTCAGTTGAGTGACAAATGTTTTGTACTTGGACAATAGATGAAACACTCCCTTTACTGTTCAGATGTAGTGACACTGGGTTGTTGACGTAGGTGTTGCCATATCTACCTGCGTGTAGTACAGTGCTTGGCGCTGGGCAGGCTGGTTGGTCGGGCTTGGATGAGTCACTGTCATTGTATCAATCACCTTCTGCGCTCCAACTTTGAATCCGCCCGCAGAGAGAGAGAGGAGCAAAGGTCTCGTCTTGCTCCGGGCTCCGACTCACACGGAAGGAGGGAGGGAGGGAAACGCCCGCTGGAGGATTTTTGCAGCTTCCAAAGGCCACATACCGCACTGGGGCCCAGCGTGGGAGGAGGAGGAGGAGGAGGCGAGAGGGAGTGGCGGGGAGTGGCCCAGAGCACACAACAGTACCAAGTCTGAAGAAGGGTCTCGACTTGAAACGTCACCCATTCCTTCTCTCCAGAGATGCTGCCTGTCCCGCTGAGTTACTCCAGAGGGAGAGGGGAGGGGGCAGAGGGAGAGAGAGGGGGTGCAGAGAGAGGGAGGGGGGCGATGAAAGAGACAGAGGGGCAGAGAAAGAGGCAGAGAGAGGGGCAGAGAAAGAGGCTGAGAGAGGGAGAGAGGGGCAGAGAGAGAGGGACAGAGAGAGGGGCAGAGGGAGAGGGGCGAAGAAAGAGACAGAGGGGCAGAGAAAGAGACAGAAGGGACAGAGGGAGAGAGGGGCATAGAGAGAGAGTATTTTGTGTCCATCTACAGCACAGGAAAAGGCCATTTGGCCCACAACACCTGTACTGAACACAATGTCAAGGTATAAGCATCTGCAGAAGGAACTGCAGATGCTTGTTTACGCCGAAAATAGACACAAAGTGTTGGAGTAACTCAGCGGGTCAGGCAGCATCTCTGGAGAGAAGGAATGGGCGACGTTTCGGGTCGAGAAGGTCGAGTCCTTTTGAGTCCTCCAGCACTGTAACCCACGTGATGTGGACGGGACTGGTCCACAACAGAGGTCCACCACCACCCATCCGTCAGCTGTTCTGCACACTTGTACAAAGTCGTGCTTATGAAAGAACTGCAGACGCTGGTAGAATCGAAGGTAGACACAAAATGCTGGAGGAACTCAGCGGGTGAGGCGGCATCGATGGAGAGAAGGAATTGGCGACGCTTCGGGTCGAGACCCTTCTTCAGACTGGAGTAGGGTCTTGAACCCGTAACGTCGCCAATTCCTTCTCTCCATCGATGCTGAGTTTCTCCAGCATTTCGTGTCTGCTTTTGTATAAAGTCATGGAGAGCTGGAGGGAATTCATTAAAGACTATGTTTCTAAGTGTGTAGGAAGGAACTGCAGATAGAAACATAGAAAATAGGTGCAGGAGTAGGCCATTCGGCCCTTCGAGCCTGCACCGCCATTCAATATGATCATGGCTGATCATCCAACTCAGTATCCTGTACCTGCCTTCTCTCCATAACCCCCTGATCCCTTTAGCCACATCTAACTCCCTCTTAAATATAGCCAATGAACTGTGGCCTCAACTACCTTCTGTGGCAGATAATTCCACAGATTCACCACACTCTGTGTGAAAAAATGATTTTCTCATCTCGGTCCTAAAAGACTTCCCCCTTATCCTTAAACTGTGACCACTAGTTCTGGACTTCCCCAACATCGGGAACAATCTTCCTGCATCTAGCCTGTCCAACCCCTTAAGAATTTTGTAAGTTTCTATAAGATCCCCCCTCAATCTTCTAAATTCCAGCGAGTACAAACCGAGATCCAGTCTTTCTTCATATGAAGGTCCTGACATCCCAGGAATCAGTCTGGTGAACCTTCCCTGTATCCTGTACCTGCCTTCTCTCCATACCACCTGACCCCTTTAGCCACAAGGGCCTTTTTCACACAGAGAGTGGTGAATCTGTGGAATTCTCTGCCACAGAAGGTAGTTGAGGCCGCAGTTCATTGGCTATATTTAAGAGGGAGTTAGATGTGGGCCCTTGTGGCTAAAGGGATCAGGGGGTATGGAGAGAAGGCAGGTACGGGATACTGAGTTGGATGATACTTGGTTTATACTCTCTAGAATTTAGAAGATTGAGAGGGGATCTTATAGAAACTTACAAAATTCTTAAGGGGTTGGAATGATGCAGGAAGATTGTTCCCAATGTTAGGGAAGTCCAGGACAAGGGGTCACAGCTTAAGGATAAAGGGGAAATCCTTTAAAACCGAGATGAGAAGAACTTTTTTCACACAGAGAGTGGTGAATCTCTGGAACTCTGCCACAGAGGGTAGTTGAGGCCAGTTCATTGGCTATATTTAAGAGGGAGTTAGATGTGGCCCTTGTGGCTAAAGGGATCAGGGGGGTATGGAGAGAAGGCAGGGATGGGATACCGAGTTGGATGATCAGCCATGATCATATTGAATGGCGAATGGTGCAGGCTCGAAGGGCCGAATGGCCTGACTCCTGCACCTATTGTCTATGTTTCTGCGATGCAGGAATCCAGGATAGTTTGGCTTGCAGTTGAGTCTGGCTGCGTTACAGATGAAAGGACAGAGGCTCGACAGCTACCAGAGGCAGCGCCAGCAGACCAGTGATTTACGAGTTTCAGATTGTGGAGGAATGTGATCCTTTCTTGGCTGCAGCGGTAGGAATCTCAGGCTGTTTGTGGTCGGTGTTGCCCGGCAGTACAGGGAATGAAACACTCTTTAAACTATTACCCACCCTACCCCTCTAGTTTTCACCATCAGCCCACCCCGAAGGCAGGGGATTCCTGCTACGAATTCTTGGCAGGGCCAAAACGGTCGTCAAAAAAAAAATTGCAGCAGGATCTTTAAGAAGGAACTGCAGATGCTGGAAAATCGCAGTCTGAAGAAGGCTTTCGGCAGCAGCATCTGTGGAGCGAAGGAAATAGGCAACGTTTTGGGCCGAAACCCTTCGGGAAGGAAATAGGCAACGTTTCGGGCCCAAACCCGTTTCTTGAAATATGAATATTAGACATGAATTTTAACTTGATCACCAAGCGGATGAAATAAAGGGCCTCTTGGTTTTCATTCCATGGGTAGTTTTGGAAATGGGAATCTCTGTGCAAAGCAAAGTGTGTTCCTTTAGGAGGACAAAAATGCTGGAGAAACTCAGCGGGTGCAGCAGCATCTATGGAGCGAAGGAAATAGGCAACGTTTCGGGCTGAAACCCTCAAGGGTTTCGGCCCGAAACGTTACCTATTTCCTTCCTGAAGGTTTTCGGCCTGAAACGTTGCCTATTTCTTTCGCTCCATAGATGCTGCTGCACCCGCTGAGTTTCTCCAGCCTTTTTGTCCACCTTCGATTTTCCAGCATCTGCATGCAGTTCCTTCTTAAACTCTTGAATACATTTTGTGTTTGCTGCCACTGCCGGCAAAAGAATCATTGTGCAAAATAGGAATACATAGAAACATAGACAATAGGTGCAGGAGTAGAGGCCATTCAGCCCTTCGAGCCTGCACCATTCGCCATTCAATATGATCATGGCTGATCATCCAACTCAGTATCCCATCCCTGCCTTCTCTCCATACCCCCCTGATCCCTTTAGCCACAAGGGCCACATCTAACTCCCTCTTAAATATAGCCAATGAACTGTGGCCTCAACTACCTTCTGCGGGAGAGAGTTCCAGAGATTCACCACTCGTCGTGAAGTTGTGAAGATGGACACAAAGTGCTAGAGGGATAGGAGCAGGATTAGGCCATTCGGCCCATCAAGTCTACTCCGCCATTCAATCTTAGAATATAGGGGAGGTCATTTAAGACTGAGGTGAGGAAAAAACTTTTTCACCCAGAGGGTTGTGAATTTGTGGAATTCCCTGCCACAGAGGGCAGTGGAGGCCAAATCACTGGATGGATTTAAGAGAGAGTTAGATAGTTTCCTTGAGGGTTTCAGGCTGAAACGTTGGCTATTTCCTTCGCTCCATAGATGCTGCCTCACCCGCTGAGTTTCTCCAGCACTTTTGTCTACCTGCAGCAGGATCTTGATTGGTTGGGCTGAGGAATAGTTGATGGAATTGAATGCGGGGGAAAATGGCGCATTAAACGGCGTTGCGTTTCGGAGCGTCTTAACACGGGCAGAACCGGCAGGGTGAATGGTGGGGCTCTGGGATGTGTTGCAGAGCAGAGGGATCTAGGAGTCTGAAGAAGGGTCTCGACCCGAAACGTCACCCGTTCCTTCTCTCTGCCGGAGATGCTGCCTGTCCCGCTGAGTTACTCCAGCTTTTTATTTGTGTCCATCTTCGGGATGTAGGATTGCAGGCTCATGGCTCCTTGAAGGTGGAGTCGCAGGTAGATAAGGCTCCTGGGGATCATGACTGAATAGTGGAGTGGCCTTGATGGGCCGAATGGCCTGATTTTGGGCACCATGTTAGAGGAAAGATGTTGTCAAGTTGGAAAGGACTCGAGGGTCCGAGCTTCAGGGAGAGGTTGAGTAGGCTGGGACTCTATTCCCTAGAGCGCAGGAGGATAAAAGAGAGGGCAGGAGAATGGGGTTGAGAGGGAAAGATAGATCAGCCATGATTGAATGGGGCAGTGTAGGACTCGATGGGCCGAATGGCCCGATTCTGCTGCTAGAACTTATGAAGGTATGAGCTGGATGTTTGATTTTTTTTTAATTGTAGATTTCCAATAACATTTTGTGATTTTATTGTCAAGTTTCTGCGGCATGTTTGACAATGTTTCTTTGTGACTAATTTGTGAGGTGACACCACCAGAGGTCTCCTTGGGTGTGAAGTCAAATCCACGCCTGCCCCCCTCAGCTGGCAAGAACCCTAACGTTAAAAACCTTCCGTGATCTGCCGGCAGCAGCTGGGACATTCCAGGCCAGTGGGTTAAGCCGTGTCGAACTTCGCAACGCTGCATAAATGTCCGTGAGAAAGAGATGTCACCTCGTGTGAACTCTCTCTCTCTCTCTCTCAAGGGTGGACTTCCTCTTTGTCCTGGCGCTCGTAGTGGCCGGGGCTTCAGTTCTTAGGCATGCAGCGCGGAAACAGGCCCTTCGGCCCACCGAGTCCGTGCCGACCAGCGACCACCCCGTACACTAGCATCATCCTACACACCAGCGACCATTTACAATTTTGACCGAAGCCAAATTAACCTGCAAACCTGCACGTCTTTGGAGTGTGGGGGGAAACCGGAGCACCGGGAGGAAACTCACCCAGGGTTGGATCATGCAAACTCCGCACAGACAGCACCCGTAGTCGGGTTCGATCCTGGGACTCTGGTGCTGTGAGGCAGCGACTCTACCCCTGCACCACTGGGCTACCCACTTATTGAGAGACCCAGCAGAGCAACAGGCCCTTCGGCCCATCGAGTCCACACTGACCAGTGATCATCCGTTCACACTGGTTCTGTGTTATCCCACTTTCACATCCATTACACACTCGCACACGCTCACACTCACGCACACACACACTCACGCACACACACTCGCTCACACACACTCGCGCGCACACTCACTCACACACACGCTCACACTCACACACACTCGCGCGCACACTCACTCACACACACGCTCACACTCACACACACACTCGCTCACACTCACCCACACACACGCTCACACTCGCACACACACGCTCACACTCACACACACACACGCACACGCACACTCGCTCACACACACTCGCTCACACACACACACGCTCACACTCACACACACACACACACTCACTCACACACGCACACTCGCTCACACACACTTGCTCACACACACACGCTCGCACTCGCACACACACGCACTCACACATGCGGGCGCACGCACTCACGCACATGCACACACACTCACACTCACACACACGCACTCTCACACACACGCTCACACTCACACACACTCACACACGCACTCACACTCACACACACACTCACAGCAATTTTACAGGAGCCAATTAACCTACAAACCCACACGCCTTGTATTTTGCTCCAGATGCCAGCGTGTGCAGCTCCTATTGCCCCACATGCCAATCTACAGTCCAATCTAGCATTCAGTCGGTAGAAGAGTTGAATGAATGTTTTCCCAGGGAGATTAGCTTCCTGCAAGGCTGTGCCTGGCTGTGACGTGGCTGTGAGCTGATCGGGTTTAGTCTACGTGGTGTTAGTGGATTTACTGTTGGTTCAAGTGGGAAATTATTTCAGAAAATCAGGATTTTCTTTAGTTTAGTTGAGAGACACAGCGTGTAAACAGACCCATCGGCCCACCCAGTCCCTGCCGACCAGCGATCACCGCCGTTACTAGTCCTGTCCTACACACACAAGCGACAATTTACTGAACCTGCCCGTCATTAGAGGGTGGGGGGGCCCAGAGAAAACCCACGCGGTCCCTCGAGTGTTGTGTTCTTTTTATTCGTACGACTGTACGAGAACTCAAATCTGTACATAGACATAGAGAATAGGTGCAGGAGTAGGCCATTCGGCCCTTCGAGCCTGCACCGCCATTCAATATGATCATGGCTGATCATCCAACTCAGTATCCTGTACCTGCCTTCTCTCCATACCCCCTGATCCCTTTAGCCACAAGGGCCACATCTAACTCCCTCTTGAATATAGCCAATGAACTGTGTGGCCTCAACTACTTTCTGTAGCAGAGAATTCCACAGATTCACCACTCTCTGTGTGTAAAAAAAAATAAAAAACCAAAAAATGATTTTCTCATCTCGGTCCTAAAAGACTTCCCTCTTATCCTTAAACTGTGTGACCCCCTTGTTCTGGACTTCCCCAACATTGGGAATAACCTTCCTGCATCTAGCCTGTCCAACCCCAATTGGTGCATGTGTCTTGACTTGACCTTGAACGTCTCCCCATTAACCTCTGACTAACCCTGTTGTCGTATTCATTCCTTTACTGAAGTCCTGCCAACACCAACTTACTGTGAACAACAGGCGGACTGGGCAAGTCCTGAATTGCCTTGGAGAGAGGGCTTACATCTGCACGCAATGCATATAATTGTCGAGTATCTGTCCGTACACGCATTGTACCAATGTTCTGTGAAATCTTCATCCCCTCGTTTATTTTGTTTTGAGCTCTGCTTGGTTTGCATCCGATGAACAATCAGATTCCCCACACATCCCAGGGGCCCAAGTGAACACATTTTGTGGCAGGGAATTCCATAAATTCACAACTCTCTGGGTGAAATTTTTTTTTTTCCCCCTCACCTCCGTATTAAATGGCCTACCCTTTATTCTAAGATTGGATGGCGGAGTAGAACTTGATGGGCCCAATGGCCCAATCCTGCTCCTATCCCTCTAGCACTTTGCATCCATCTTTACGACTTGTATTCCTATTTTGCCCAGTGATTTGTTTGCCGGCAGTGGCAGCAAACACAAAATGTATTCAAGAGTTTAACAGGAAAGCAGACTATTATCTAAATGGTGGCCGACTAGGAAAACGGGAGATGCAGCGAGACCTGGGTGTCATGGTACACCAGTCATTGAAAGTAGGCATGCAGGTGCAGCAGGCAGTGAAGAAAGCAAATGGTATGTTAGCTTTCATAGCAAAAGGATTTGAGTATAGGAGCAGGGAGGTTCTACTGCAGTTGTACAGGGTCTTGGTGAGACCACACCTGGAGTATTGTGTACAGTTTTGGTCTCCAAATCTGAGGAAGGACATTATTGCCATAGAGGGAGTGCAGAGAAGGTTCACCAGACTGATTGCTGGGATGTCAGGACTGTCTTATGAAGAAAGACTGGATAGACTCGGTTTATACTCTCTAGAATTTAGGAGATTGAGAGGGGATCTTATAGAAACAAAATTCTTAAGGGGTTGGACAGGCTAGGTGCAGGAAGATTGCTCCCGATGTTGGGGAAGTCCAGGACAAGGGGTCACAGCTTAAGGATAAGGGGGAAATCCTTTAAAACCGAGATGAGAAGAACTTTTTTCACACAGAGAGTGGTGAATCTCTGGAACTCTCTGCCACAGAGGGTAGTCGAGGCCACAGTTCATTGGCTATATTTAAGAGAGAGTTAGATGTGGCCCTTGTGGCTAAGGGGATCAGAGGGTATGGAGAGAAGGCAGGTACAGGATACCGAGTTGGATGATCAGCCATGATCATATTGAATGGCGGTGCAGGCTCGAAGGGCCGAATGGCCTCTACTCCTGCACCTAATTTCTATGTTTCTATGTTTAAGAAGGAAACTGCAGATGCTGGAAAATCGAAGGTAGACAAAAAATGCTGGAGGAACTCAGCGGGTGCAGCAGCAGCAGCATCTATGGAGCGAAGGAAATAGGCAACGTTTTGTCCCGAAACCCTTCAGGAAGGAAATGGGTAACGTTTCGGAAATAGGCAATGTTTTGGGCCGAAAATCCTGAAGGAAATAGGCAACGTTTTGGGCCGAAACCCTTCCGGGTTTCGGCCCGAAACGTTGCCTATTTCCTTCGCTCAATAGATGCTGCTGCTGGTTGATGGGGGTCGCTGGTCGGCGCGGAGTCGGTGATCCGAAAGGCCTGTATCTCCGCCCTGTATCTCTAAATTAAACTAAACCAAACGAGGGACTTAGTGCCCATGTTCCTGCTCAACATTCTCTGCCCAGCTGGCAGTGGGGATTTGCTGTGTATACGTTGGCAAGCCATGTCCAACGTTACACGGCTACACAGTGTGAAAGGCGCCAGATTTTTTTTCTTTCCCTTTCCTATTTATAGAGGTTTGCGATTTAGTGTAAAAATAACTTAACAGCGGAAATTCCCTTGCCCTGGCGAGGAGCGGCTCTGGACCAAGGCTGGTTTGGCGACAGGTTGCCCGCTGACGAGGGGGGCGGGAGATAGTCCTCGCCTCCACCTTGAGTAGGAAGGGGCGGGCTGGTGTCAGACAAGCGGGTAGTGCGGATGACTGTTGCGTTGGTAGGAACTAACTGCAGATGCCGGTTTAAACCGAAGATAAGACACAAAGTGCTGGAGTAACTCTGCGGGACAGGCAGCGTCTCTGGAGAGAAGGAATGGGTGACGTTTCGGGTTCAGACCCGAAGAATTCAGTCTGAAGAAGGGTCTCGACCCAGAACGTCACCCATTCCTTCTCCCCAGAGATGCTGCCTGTCCCGCCTCCCAGAGTCACGGTGGTGCAGCGGTTGTGTTGCTGCCTCGCAGCGCCAGAGTCCCGGGTTCGATCCCGGCCTCGAGTGCTGTCTGCGTGGAGTTTGCACGTTCTCCCTGTGACCGCGTGGGTTTCCTCCGGGTGCTCCGGTTTCCTCCCACATCCCGAAGACGTGCGGGTTTGTAGGTTAATTGGCCTCTGTGAATGGCTGTAGCGGGTAGATGGAGGTGGCGGGGAAGGGAAACATTCGCAGTGAGATTCCCTTTAAAGTGTGATTGCGGGTGGGCTGGGCTGGGCTGGGCGGCTATGTGTGTGGATGTGTGTGTGTCTCTCTCACATGCGGATACACACGCACGCACACACACACGCAGATACACACAGGTGCAGACACAGGCACACGCGCGCACACACTCACATACAGATACACACACTCACACACACACACACACAATCACAAAGATACACGCACACCCACACAAACACCCACACACACACAAACACACACACACACACCACACACGCGCACTCCCACACTCACACACACACACACACTCACACACACACACACACACACACACACACACACACACGCGCACACACACACACACACACACACACACACACACACACACACACACACACACACACACACACACACACACACACACACAGATACACACACACACACACACACACACACACACACACACACACACAGATACACACACACACACACACACACACACACACACGCACACGCACACACACAGAGACACACACACTGGAGTAAGGTGGAGGGGAGGAATGAGGGGGGGGGGGGCAGGGTAGAGAACTGGGACATTGAATCTCGCAGCTAACACTGTGCTAACACACACACACACACACACACACACACACACACACACAC